>NC_140470.1:33783903-33903903 GCF_051167445.1 Perissodus microlepis | reverse complement strand
TGTGTCTACAGAGAGCCCTGACAACACAACATCTGCATCTACGAAGCAATGCAGAGCAACAAAGCCTACAGAGCGACATCCCTCCCCATGTGGGACAATCTGACCACCTCTCTCTGCTCCTCATCCCTGCCTACACCCCCCTCAGGAAACAGACTCCTCCCAGCACCCGGGTCATTAAATCATGGCCAGATGATGATCTCAGGAGCAGGACCTGGAGACCTTCACTTGGTCTGTTCTTTTCTCCATGAAGTGTTGTTTAGAAAATGTAACAGCGACCAAGTCATCTGGGTTTTTCCTAACTGAAAACTGTGGATGACAAGTGCTTCCTGACTGATAACAACCTCTGCCAGGGTGGAGAAGCATCCAAGCCCTCACTAAATACAATGCAACGCCCAGAGCCCCCCAACACCCAACAGCAGCTTCAAACTTCAAACTCTCTGTATTTATTATTGTAGGGTCTACCTTACAATATAAAGTGCCTTGAGGCGACTGGTGTTGTGAGTTGGCGCTGTATAAATAAAATTAAATTGAACCTTCAGGTTTCTGGGCACCCACTTCCCTGCCGATCTCACCTGGATCCACAACACCATCGCCCTGGTGAAGAAGGCCCAGCAGCGGCTGCACCTCCTCCGTGTCCCGAGGAAGAATAACCAGGAGCTGCTGCTGGCCTTCTGCTCCTCAGTGGAGAGCATGCTCTCCTCCTGCCTGGTGTTTGGTACTCAGTGGCCTCGACTGAGAACAGAAAGGTAGTGCAGAGGGTCATAACACTGCCCAAAAATTCACTGGCTGCCCTGTGACACCCCAGAGCCTCCTTTCTCAGGAAAACCAGGGCCATCAGAGGTGACCCCTCACACCCCGTCTACCACCTGTTTGACCCACTGCCCTCCGGTTGGTGCCTCATGTCAGTCAAGTCCCACACCGCCAGACTCAAATAGCTTCTTACCCTGAGCCATTCAGACTGTTAACAAACACTACCTCCCCACACCGCACCCCTGTCAAACCCACCACCGATCTGAGCCATGGTCTGTGTAACCCTCATCACTCAGGACACTCACACAGACTCAGTACTCAGTCGAAGTCTTTTCTCCACGCTGCTTCCACGCACTTTGTTCTGCAATGTGTGCCTTTCTCTTGATAGCATATGTTTCTCCTGTCTCCTATTTATACTTTACTCCAGCACAATTGGTGTGGAGCAACCATAATTTTGTTGGCAATACAGTGCTATTCTATTGTATTTTATTCTTTTCCATCTGGAACAACATCTACAGAAATAACGGCATCTGAAACAACATCTGCATCTGGAACAACATCTGCAGCAACAACATCTGCAGCTATAACTGCATCTCGAACATCTGGAACAACAGCCTCTGCAGGGACCAGCATCAACCCTACAGGAGGTGATGCCTCTTCAGCTGCATCCTTCCAGATGTTCATGCAGACATTTTAACATTTTTCTGCTCTCTGTCTGCAGTAACGTGTGGCCCTTATCAAACTTCCTGTGCTGATGAGATGACGTGTATTCTGACTAGTCAGCTATGTGATGGAGTGGACGACTGTCCCGATGCCTCTGATGAAACTGATGCTCTCTGTGGTCAGTGACGATTTCTCTTTATATCTGACGTTTGTGGTGAGGTTTACCTGTAGAGCTCCTGTGCAGCTGCAGAATCACTGAGAGTGAGTGTGTGTGTCTGTGTGATGGTCTGGAGATGATCAGGAGGATGAGTAGCACTGGGCTTTGCTGTGGTGCATTCAGAGCGCTGTTATAAAGACCATCAGCGCCTCCTGTGCTTTAGCTCTGAGACCAGGTTGCCTCACTGGTTTAATAACAGCAGCTGTGTGTAACTCATCAGTACGTCACTGGGCACTTTTCCTGTGTTTGCTGTCTCTTTGATCAGTTTAGTGTCTGTTGTGTTGATGTAAAAGGTCCACTTGTTTCCAGAGCCTAGAATAGACTGTGCTGTTACACTGTAACCATGGCTCTCTGATTGAAACTACCCAGTTTAATCCCAAACAGTAAGCAGCACAAGCAGAAGCTCTCTTAAAGAAACATCTCCACAAATGCTTTCCTGTACACATGGGATAGACGTGGTTGGGCACAGTGTTCATTAAAAACATTTAACTTCCTGTGATGATGTCATCACTCTTGTCTTTATAGCAACAGCATGTGACGGACAGTTTGTGCTGAGGGGCCCGAGCGGGTTGTTCAGTTCATCAAAGGCAGACAAATACAACAGCAGCAGCTTCTGTCGCTGGATCATCAGGTTAGACTGGTATACACACACTGTAACACACTCTGTAACACACTGTGTAACACACGTTGTAACACACACTGTAGCACACTTTGTAACACACACTATAACACACACTCTATAACACACTTTGTAACACGCACTCTGTAACACACACACTGTAACACACTCTGTAACACACTCTGTAACACACTGTGTAACACACGTTGTAACACACACTGTAACACACTTTGTAACACACACTATAATGCACACTCTATAACACACTTTGTAACACGCACTCTGTAACACACACTCTGTAACACACACTGTAACACACTCTGTAACACACTCTGTAACACACTGTGTAACACACGTTGTAACACACACTGTAACACACTTTGTAACACACACTATAATGCACACTCTATAACACACTTTGTAACACGCACTCTGTAACTCGGTCTGGGTCTCAGAGAAGTTCAATCTTAAATATGATCAACCTATGTCTAATAATCGGTTATGTACCACAGGCCTTCAAGCTGGCAGTAGTTAAACCATTACTTAAAAAACCATCTCCAGACCCGGCAATTATACCAATTATAATTATTAGCTAATTATAGGCCAACCTCCAACCTTCCTTTCATATCAAACATTCTTGAAAGGGTAATTGCTAACAGGTCATTTGCAGAGGAATGGCTTATTTGAAAAGTTTCGGTCAGGTTTCAGAAAAAGGATAAGACAGCCCCATTTCACAATATATGTACTCCAGAACAAGATAAATCAGCCTTAAAACACTCCTCCCCTACTTTTTTAACCTCCTAGGACCTGGCGTCCACATATGTGGACATCACATTTTGGTTACGAGGACATTACACTGCTACTGTTCTATCAAAATTTTAAACGAATATCCTCATACGTGGCTCCTATTTTTCTTAAAAGCAAAAATAAGGTAAAAAAAAATCTGATAATTCTTTATTTTTACATTCATCGGGTCCCAATATGCCCAAATATCAAAGAGAAATTAAAAATGCATGCCGTGGAAGAGTTCAGATCAAGGCTTGGATGGTCCAAGACATTAAAGAAAAAGAAGGGCAACTTTGGAAATGTTATACACTGCAAACAAAAACAGTTGGTCAGAGTGGATCTCATCAAACCATAAGGAATAATAAATGAACACAACCTGAACAGAGAAAATCACGATGAAGGTTTCAGCTACTCTCTTCACTGCAAAAATTCCTCTGTCTAACTTCACAATTCAAGAAAAGAAGGCTGTCACTTCCCTGAGCGTGGGAGGTGCACCAAACAAAACTGATAATCACACAGAAAATACTACACTCCCCAGTGACAAACATACCTATGAAGCCTTAAAACAGCATCCCACAAAAAGACAGTCATCAGTTGCCTACAACAACTTGAAGAAGATAAAGGCATTGACCGTATTAGGTTTTTTATGATAGCGAAGAAAAATATGCTCCAATTATTTTCACAACTTCGTATGAAAATTGTTAGAATTTTAAATTGTTTTACATGGAGCCATGGATGTCCTCTCTGGCTCAGAGACAAAAAGCTGCCGCCCCCATGCAGTAAACACTTTTTATTGCAGGTCAAAAAAACAAAATGTTAACATGGTTGATCAAAAGAGTTGAGGGTGGCCTTAGGTCTGATGTCGGCTCATGTTTCTTCTTCTGCAACTTTCTCGACATCTCCTTATTTTGAGATGACCATTCTACAGGCAACACTCCCATTACCATGACAGCTACCTCTTGTCATCCGGTCATGCCTGTACAGTTAAAGAATGGGAGTAGAGTGTATTTCAGTAGGTTTATGGCCCAAAGAATGGCCCTGTCTGTTAGTATCAGAGTGAATCCAAAACTATTCTACTATACACTGTGTGCAGTGAAAAAAAGCACAAAATATAGGATGCTAATTGTTAGATATTAGCCTTAAAGTTAAAAAATAAATTCCAACAACCACCCTACATACTATGCTATAACATGTAAGTTGAAGCTCCACAAAGGAGTCCCACTCAGACCCATTTCTACCAATATAAACTCAGCCACCTACAACATTTCTGAGCCCTTATTCAAATCAACTTTTTCAATTCAATTCATTCAAAGACATGCTGTGGAAGAGAGACAGATGTTAATAACAGGTATGATTCAATGCAGAGAGGTCTGTTAACACATAGTGAGTGAGAAACGTGACTGGAAAGGAAAAACTCAGTGCATCATGGGAATAGCCCGGCAGCCTACGTCTATTGCAGCATAACTAAGGGAGGATTCAGGGTCACCTGGTCCAGCCCTAACTATATGCTTTAGCAAAAAGGAAAGTTTGAAGCCTAATCTTGAAAGTAGAGATAGTGTCTGTCTCCTGAATCCAAACTGGAAGCTGGTTCCACAGAAGAGGGGCCTGAAAACTGAAGGCTCTGCCTCCCATTCTACTTTTAAATACTCTAGGAACAACAAGTAGGCCTGCAGAGCGAGAGCGAAGTGCTCTAATAGGGTGATATGGTACTACAAGGTCATTAAGATAAGATGGGGCCTGATTATTTAAGACCTTGTATGTGAGGAGCAGGATTTTGAATTCTGGATTTAACAGGAAGCCAAAACAGGAGAAATCTGCTCTCTCTTTCTAGTCCCTGTCAGGACTCTTGCTGCAGCATTTTGGATTAACTGAAGGCTTTTCAGGGAGTTTTTAGGACTTCCTGATAATAATGAATTACAGTCGTCCAGCCTGGAAGTAATAAATGCATGAACTAGTTTTTCAGCGTCACTCTGAGACAGGATATTTCTAACTTTAGAGATGTTGCACAAATGGAAGAAAGCAGTGTTACATATGTGTTTAATATGTGCATTGAAGGACATGTCCTGGTCAAAAATGACTCCAAGGTTCCTCACAGTGTTACTGGAGGCCAAGATAATGCCATCCAGAGTATGAATCTGGTTAGATACCATATTTCTAAGATCTTCAGGGCCGAGTACAATAACCTCAGTTTGATCTGAATTAAGAAGCAGAAAGTTAGCGGCCATCCAGGTCTTTATGTCTTTAAGACATTCCTGCAGTTTAACTCATCGGTGTGTGTTATCTGGCTTCATGGACAGATAGAGCTGGGTGTCATCGGCATAGCAGTGTAAATGTATGCTATGTCTTCTAATGATGCTGCCTAAGGGAAGCATGTATAATGTAAACAGAATTGGTCCTAGCACTGAACCCTGTGGAACTCCATAATTAACCTCAGTGTGTGAAGAGGACTCTTCATTTACATGCACAAACTGGAGTCTATTAGATAGATATGATACAAACCACTGCAGCACAGTACCTGTAATACCTACAGCATGTTCTAATCGCTCTAAAAGTTCCACATAGGACATTTGGAACTTTTGATCATTAATCAGAATCAGACCCTAACTTTATTGATACCTAGGGGAAATTGTTTTGGTAACAGTGATCCAGTCTCCCTCGGGAATTCACTGCAGTCATTGCCTGCACTGTTTAAATTCCACCTCACGCAGACTTGGACGCTTGCAAAACAACAAGCACTTCACCAGGGCCCCATGCTCATTGTTATGGGAGATTTAAACAGAGTAAATCTCAAACGCACATTTCACAACCTTCACCAGCACATCACCTGCCCCACCAGGGGCACTAGGACATTAGACCACGGCTACACTCCTTCCAAGGACTGCTACAAAGCACAGCCTCTGCCGGCATTTGGAAAATTGGACCATGCCGCCATCTTCTTTATGCCTGTTTACAAACAAAGGCTAAAGCAGCAAGCACCAATCTGGAGAGAGGTCGCACACTGGATGGACCTCTCAGTTACGCACTGGATGATGCAGAATGGGACATGTTTCGGCGCAGCTCTGATGACATTAACATGTTTACAGAAGCTGTTGTGGGATTTATTGGGAAACTACCTGATGACACCGCCTACCATGAAGCGCTTGTCTCCAGGAATATGGACCAATACAAGGCTGCGTCTTACAACATGTGCAGCGTGGTCAGAAAGACAAAGCGGAGCTACGGGGAAAAACAAAGTCACAGCTACAACAGTGCGACTCTGGGAGCCTGTGGAAGGGACTGCGGACAATGACGGACTATAAACGACCAGCTTCTTCAATGATGAATGGTTTCACTGGCAGATGAGCTGAACATATTTTATGCTCGCTTCGACACTATAGCAATTAAACCAACAAACGGCTGCGCACATGGGGTGCACCAGTGAAGACAACGCTGTCATCATCACAGAGCATGCCGTGAGGAAAGCTTTCAACAGGGTGAACACCAGGAAGGCAGCAGGACCAGATGCAATCCCTGGTCCGGTCCTGAGAGCCTGCGCTGACCAGCTAGCACTGGTGTTCACGGAGATCTTCAACCTTTCTCTGGCCCAAGCAGTGGTCCCCACATGCTTCAGAGAGTACATCATTGTCCCTGTCCCGAAGAAACAACAGCATGCTTGCCACAATGATTACCGCCCAGTAGCACTGACTCCAATAGTGATGAAGTGTTTTGAAAGACTGATGAGAGATCACATCACTTCTTCACTTCCTGCCACCATTGACTCACTTCAGTTTGCATACTGGACTAATCGTTCCACAGACGATGCCATATTTCACCTGCTCCACACATCCCTGAGTCACCTGGACACTGGCAGAGGGGATTATGTTAGGATGCTGTTTGTGGACTACAGTTCAGCATTCAACACAATAATTTCCTCTAAGCTTTTCACCAAGTTGAAGGATCTAGGACTCAGCTCATCACTGTGTCAGTGGATCCTCAACTTCCTCACAGACAGACCCCAATCAGTGAGGGTGGGAAAACAAGTCTCCCCTCCAAAAGTTGATTCTGTTCATCTGGACGTTGTGTTTTCAGTGGGAGAAACGTTTCGTCAGTCATCCAAGTGACTTCTTCAGTCTCAGCTGACTGCAGGTTTCAATCTTATAAACAGGACATTTGCATAATGACTGAAACCAGCCCACTGAAGGAACAATGGGCTGGGAGGTCAGTTCCTTAATCATAATTATGCAAATTCTCATGACCGTTGATCAACAACCACTGATCAAAGCCCACTGATCAATGGCCATAAGTACCATTCACAGAGAGTTGGGGAATGCATTGTAAGATGGCGAAAGCCATTCCTCTGATCATCAGTGGCACGCCAGTGGAGAGAGTGGACAGTTTCCGGTACCCGGGTGTCCACATCACTCAGGACCTTTCATGGTCCTGTCACATTAACACCCTGGTTAAGAAAGCCTGCCAGCGTCTCTTCTTTCTCAGAAGACTTAGAGATTTCCATCTGTCGCTGAGGGTGCTTAAGAACCATCACTCTCCTGCACCATCGAGAGCATCCTGACGGGAAACATCGGCACCAAGCAGGACAGAAAGATCTGCAAAGAGTGGTGCGCTCGGCTGAACGCCTCATTCAATAAGAGCTTCCTGACCTGCTGTCCATCTCCACCAAGTGGTGCAAGACCAAAGCCTACAAAAGAACAAGGATAAAGGAGGACAAGAGCTGCCTAACTTTCAAAAATACTTCTTAGCTACCAGGCTTCAGTTCACCTAAAGATGGTTAAACCATACCTTGGCTAGATGTAGAACAGGTACTATGCAATAATCTAGAAATTTCAGAATTACCATTAATCAGCTCAAACATCAAACGACATCAATGCTTTAAAAGCATCAATATCAGCTCTTCTCTGACAGCATGGTGTGAATTTCTAAAAATAACAGAGTCTTCATTAATCCCATGCAAACGTACACCTATCTGGAACAACCCTGACATATTACAAAACAAAAATATAATTAATTTTCCAGACTGGAGTTGTAAAGGAAATAAATACCTGGAACATATATTAGAAGGAACAGACAGACTAGTTATACAATATGGGTACTACTGGGTGATCGTGGCTCAAGAGTTGGCAGTTCGACTTGTAATCGGAAGGTTGCCGGTTTAAGTCCTGGCTCCGACAGTCTTGGTCGTTGTGTCCTTGGGCAAGACACTTCATCTGTTGCCTACTGGTCAGAGGGCCTGGTGGCGCCAGTGTCCGGCAGCCTCGCCTCTGTCAGTGCGCCCCAGGGCAGCTCTGGCTACAGTGTAGCTGCCATCACCAGTGTGTGTGAATGGGTGGATGACTGAATGTGTAAAGCGCTTTGGGGTCCATAGGGACTAAGTAAAGTGCTATACAAATACAGACCATTTACTGTAATTCATTATTATCAGGATGTCCTAATAGGTCCCTGTAACACACACACAGTAACATTCACACTATAACACTCAGTGTAACAGACACACCCCAACACATCAATGGCGAGTTCTTTGTAAAACAGACATTAAAACAAGGCCTTTCATTCACTAATAAAGAGTTGTGTTTGTTTTCAGGGTTGATGACGGACTTTCAGTTCAGGTTACCTTCCCTCATTTTGAAACTGAAGAAAACAGCGACACTCTGAGGCTTTATGAAGGTGTGGGACCAAACAAAGTCTTCACAGGTGAATCCCACAGTCAGTCTGAACAGACCACAACTGCTATCCTTAACCCGATGGCTCACCTCCTGTTTTAATGATTGGCAGCTCAGTTCTCAGGCTCCACCTCTCCTGGAAATGTGTGGCTGCTGACCGACCAATCAACTGTGGAGTTCACCTCTGATGATATCAACAATCTGTCAGGGTTCATAGCCACGTACAGTGCCGCCAACATTTCCACGCTGTCAAGTAAGATGTGATTAACAGACTATTACATGTTCTCTGAGCGTTCCCTTTGCCTGATGTGTTTTTGTGTGTAGACGAGGAGAAGCTCACCTGCAACTTCGAGCAGGGCATGTGTTTCTGGAGGCAGCAGCAAGATGATAACGGGGACTGGTTTCGAATCAGAGGCCCCACTTTTCCGACTTTAACTGGCCCAAGTGTCGACCACACGCTGGGTAACAGCTCAGGTGAGTTTCACATGGAGATCATTACTACTGAATCATCAGTCAGTATGATTTAAAGATTGATTCCAATTAATCAGTTTGTATTGAATGCCATCAGGTTTCTACATTGTCACTTCTAAGAGTCCTGGCCAATGGGAGAAGAGCTTCAGGCTCGACAGCCTTCCTCTGACTCCATCCATGCAGCCCATGTGTCTGAGCTTCTGGTAACAAAATATCATTGTTAAATTACACCACTGGGCACTCAGGTGATATCATCTATTTATGTAGAATCAGCCTGCAAGGATGACAGTTCTTTAAAAGAGAACAAGTAATTCAAACGAGTTTTTTTCAAATTCAAATTCAAATTTTATTTGTCACACACACAACCATACACAGTATGACATGAGGTGAAATGCTTGTAGCTGTGCAATGCCCGACCATTAAATGACAGTGGTTTTACAGTATTTACAATTTACAGGTTATACAAAATTTACAGATTTAACTTAGAAATTTACAGTAAAAAAATGTGCAAATAGCAGAAAGAGATTATAAATTATAGGAAGTGTGCATGAAGAAAAACCAGAGTGCGTGTGGTTAAGTGATGTGTGTGAGAGTCCAGTCTTATAGTGATGTGATGTGTGTGGGAGAGTCCAGTCCTACACCTGGTTCAGGGCCCGAATAGCCTGGGGGAAGAAGCTCCTCCTCATTCTCTCTGTTTTGGCCTTGAGGGAGCGGAAGCGCTTCCCAGACCTCAACAGTGAGAAGAGTACATTGTTGGGATGGGAGAGGTCCATCATAATCTTCCTAGCTTTGGTCTTGCACCGCTTGGTGTAGATGGACAGTTTGCTAGTTAAAGTCCACAAATTCCAAACCTCAGAGAGAAAAATGCAGACTTTAAATGTATCATCTAACTCCAGCAAACATGACACCGCTTGCAAAGGCAACCTGTTGACTACAAAGAGACCTTTTACACTACAGAAGCTCATTAAAGCTTCATTTTGAAAAACTAAAAAAGCCAGGATGAACTGTGGAAAAAAAGTACAAATCTTTTTAAACCTATACAATAGCGATAATTGGATCTGACTACTTGCCAAAAACAAGTACAAAAACCAATACTTCCACCACACACATGAAAAAAATTCAGTGAATTGGAGGACAGGTTTTATTTTATTCTCTGCCGATAAAAAATAAAATATTAATAAAAATGACCAGAAAAATAAAATTCCAATTAAAAAATAAACACTTCTGTTAAATTATTGCAAAATGTCCATATTGTAAACAAACAAACAAAATAACTAAAGTATTTTGAACTGTCTCCAGCTTTCAGATAGACATAACATTAATGAACCTATTGCAGAGTATCCACATTTTAAACAACAAATATCAGTGAACAATATGGGACCAGCTTTCAGATTGAAAAATAAACACTTCTGTTCAGAATAAAATAAATAAAACTTATGTTTCAGAATAAAATAAACACTTCTGTTAAATGATTGCAGAATATCCATATTATATCCAAACAAAATAACAGTGAACAATTTAGCGCTGTCTACAGCTTTCAGATTCACATTTTTTATTGTTGTGATTTGTCTTCTCGTAAAATTGCGGCCTCTCCAAGATACGTCTCCAAGTCTACACTAGAACCTACCACAACTCTGCCCACCGATGCTGGTGCCTAATCAGCAACTTCATCAAACATGCTGTCCAGACTAGTAGTGGGCTGGTTACTGCGTGCTTTTCTTGAAGGTGGTTCATTCAGGTCATGATGCTCCTGCTTGTCTCCAGGCAACCTTAGCAGCTCAAGTTTCAGAATCTCTTTGGCATTTGCAGCAGCTATGGTGCTGGGAAAAAAAAGATTTTTATATTTAAAACAGAGAAAGAAAAAAGTTAGCTGACAATAGGTTAGCATCCTATTTTTTGCAGTCACACACAGATACATACACACTCATATTCACATATAGATAGCCAATCTGAAAGCTGGAGTCTCACACAGTTAACTACACAGTCACAGATACACACAGTTGCATAGAGTCATATTCACACACAGTCACAAAATTACAGTCACACACAGTCAAAGGTAAACACACAGGCTCACCTGGGATCGAGTCGAGTGGCGATGCTATAGAGTGGGTTTTCCTCCACATCAGTGAGCCGCGTCCTGACAGCTGCAGCCAAGGTTCCTTTCATTGCTTTGATCCCATGGTCCTCATCAGTCTCCCTTGTTAGAAATCTGTGGAGCACTGTGACTGCTGGAGTGATGTCTGCATCTGCAGAGCTGACTTTTCGAGTTAACTCCTCGAATGGACCCAGAACAGATATCACTTTCTCCAGCAATGTCCACTGGTGAGTCATGAGCGTATCAGGGAGTCCATATTCAGACACGAATATTCCCAGAGCCCGTTTCTGCTCAATCAATGATTGTATCATATAAAATGTGCTGTTCCAGTGGGTCTGAACATCTTGCTGGAGCCGTTTCTCAGGCTGGTTGATCTGTAATTGAATGTATTTGAGACGGGAGCTGGCCAGAGCAGAATGTTTAAAATGTCCAACTATTTTGCGGCAAACTGCCACCGCATCAGCAACACTCTTCAGTGACAGAAGGCCCTTATGAACAACCAGCTGGAGAGTGTGAGCAGTACAAGGTAGGCTGGGCAGCTCACCATCACTCATGGCCTTTATCATATTTCTTGCGGTGTCCCGGAGCACTATGTGGATGGACGTCTTCAGTATATCCCACATCTGGGGCATGCTATTGAAAAGCAGCTGCGATGGTTTAGCTAGTGTGCGAGCCCCTGAACGACTTTGCATCTAGTGTGACTTGATGACGAACAAACTCCTCATCAATCCACTGCGCCGTTAAACTGAGGCGTGACATCGAGCACACACTGCTTGTCCAAATATCTGTAGTGAAACTTAAGGCTGAAACCTGATGCATGAGATTATGCATGTGTTTTTTTACCTTTTCAAAATGTGTTGGCGCCATTATGTCCATGATGTATGGGCGGCTGGGAATCTCATATTGAGTCTCGAGTATGCTGAGAAGACGGGAAAATCCTATGTTTTCCACGACTGACAGTGGCTGATCATCCAGAGCGATAAACTGAGTCAGAGTGTCCCATTATGTTATTTTAAATGCCCGTGGATTTTCTCTTGACATTTATTTCGCTTTTCCAAAATCTCAGTTAAAGTTGGCTGTTCTGGTCTTGAGTTAGCCTTAGCAAACTGAGGACACATCATGTACTCCAGCACATGATGTGTCCTCAGATGTTTTATTAAATTGCTTGTATTGAATGATGTACTCTCCTTCTCTCCCCTGGTCACCTTACCAATACACAGTTTGCACTTGACCTTGCTTCTGTCTTCTTCACATATTATGAAGTAAAGTCCACACTGTTGACATTTTGTTTAGCGAAGCTACGGTAGCCTCCAGTTTGTTTGTTTTTTAGCTGGAGACGCTAGTCTCACTCACCTAAGCCTGTTCCTGTTTAGTGCGACATGTCCCCCTAGTGGCCAATCTAAAAAATTACAACAGAAATGACAAGCCACCCTCTGACTCATGAAATAAGTTGGTATCGGTTCATGGTATCGATTAACTTTTATGAGTATGAGTATGCACACATTTAAGGGTATCGGCCACGATACCAATACCAGTATCGGTTGTCGGTGCATCCCTAAAAAAAGAGATGTTGCTCGTTCTTCCAGTCAGTTTGGTGTAGTATAGCATTTTGCAGAGGCAGCAGTGAGTTTATGCATGCTGAAACTCTTTAAATAGAGCGCCTCTTGATTGCTAATAAGAGGGTATCAGGTGAGTGGGTTCAGCTGAGTGGGCTGGCATTGTCATGGTCCCTTTGTATTCCCATTCCATACCCTCAGTCTTGTCTCTGTGTTTTTGGCTTCTGTCTCTGGTTCCTTCCCCTGTCTCATTAGTCTGATTTAGTTCACCTGTGCTTTGTTTTCCCCAGCTAGGTGCTATCTTCCTAATTACCGTGTGTTTATTTAAATCAGATCAAAGGTTTGAAGAGTGATCCTCACAGTTCTACATAACATTTTTATGTATTTTTACATTTCTAAGTGTTCAACCTGTCCAAGCAATCTGTTAATTTAGTGGCAGCCTTACATAGTATTTTAAGCTGCTCTGAATTAAACTGCACAATCAGCGTACAGATGTGATCTGATTATGGTGCATAACTCTGTGGGCAGGTACCACATGTTTGGACAGGATGTTCACCAGCTCAGAGTCCGGCTGCTGATGGAATCTGATGTTACCATGTTCCAGAAAGATGGTGACTATGGCGACACCTGGAACTATGGCCAGGTGACCCTTAACCTGACATCAGAGGCTATGGTCAGTGAAATCACACAGGAAGTCCACAGATCAGTCAGGTGATCAATAAGTGATTCATTGGCATGACCTCTGACCTCTGAAGGTGGCGTTTGAAGCTCTGAAGAAAGGAGGGATGTTGAATGACATTGCTCTGGATGACATCACACTGACCTCTGATGCCTGTGGGCCCGCCCCCCCTGAACCCACCAATGTACCACCTCCAACAACCACACCCCCCATACCAGGTGAGAAAAAAATCCCCCCTCCCCATACCAAGTAGATTAGATCAGATTAGATCAGATCAGATCAGATCAGATCAGATTAGATCAGATTAGCAGAACACCGACAGAAGTTGCAGAGTTAGAATATCAAATAAAGGGGAATGAGAGAGTACGAACATTGGCATAAAAATATAGCATATATATACACACACACACACATATATAAATACAGAATATATAATAAGAATAAATCAGAATACTAGTGAAATATACTCATTGATGAGATGTAGACAGCCAAAGTTTGTTGCACATTTCAACTATTGTAAGTCAAAAAACACTGCAGCTTAGTTGTTCCCGCCCCCCTCTGTCCTCCTGTTTCCCCTCCCCTGGACCTGTAGCAAGGAGTTAAACCGTTTGATGGCGTGTGTATTTATCTATCTATATTTATGGATGATAGATAGATAGACTATTAGCTCAGTGTTCCAACATTCGAAAGAAGGGACTGCTCTCACAGCTAGAGATTGACAAGGTACAACACAAATGCTACGGCAAGGGGGAGCCAGGACGCCAGGTCAGGGGGGAGATATCATCACCCCCACCCGAGATTGGGTACTAAGCCCCAATTGCGACAAAAGAAGGATCGTTGAGTGTGAGAGGAACTGACCTGAAAGATAGGATCATGGCGAAGCTTGAAACCTGGACCCCCCCATAGCCAGTTACCAAGACTACATGAAGTACCCTCAGAAGGTCTGCTAGATGATGTTAATGCAGCACTACAGATGATACCTACAGCCACGATTACCAACACTAACAAGCTGATCTACACCACGGCAGCAGTGATCAGTGAGATGCTTGGCTACAAGTTGAACAGCCACATGGGGCAGCATGGAGAAGGAGGCTAGAGGCTAAGATCAAGGTAGCACAGAGGGAGGTTAGCCAACTATCGGAGCTGCAGAAAAGTGCGATGAAGAAGGTGCCTAAGAAGTACAGGAAGCTGTCCATACCTGAGGCCTTGGAAACTGCCAAGCAACGACTCACAGCCTTGGCCACCCGCTTGAGGAGGTACACCAGAGAGATCGAAGGCAGGAGAATAAACCAGCTGTTCTCCACAGAACCAGCCAAGGTGTACTCTCATTTGCAGGGGAACAATATGAGAACGGCACCACCAAGGCTGGAGACGGAACAATACTGGAAGAGCACATGGAAGAAGGACGCAACCCATAACAGCAATGCTCCGTGGCTAGTGGATCTGAGGGCAGACCACAGCAACCTCCCTGAACAGGGTCCAGTTACCATCACAGTGGCAGACATCCAAGAAAGGGTCTCCAGTATGAAGACTTGGACAGCACCAGGCCATGACATGGTTCACACCTACTGCCTAAAGAAGCTGACTGCACTCCACGAGCGCCTGGCAGCACAAATGAACCAGCTGCTAGTTGACAAGAGACACCCAGAATGGCTAACCAAAGGCCAGACAGTCCTGATCCTCAAGGACCCCAAGAAGGGACCGGTCCCCTCCAACTACCGACCAATAACCTGCCTCAGTACCACGTGGAAGCTCGTGTCATAGTGGCTAAGATGAACAGGCACATGCAGAGGGTCAGGCAAGTCCTGAGAAGTCAGCACACCTACGCCCTGCCCGTGATCAGGTACCCTGCTGAGATAATAAGTTGGCCAAAGGAGGAGATAGAAGCCACTGACATCAAGACAAGAAAGCTCCTTACCATGCATGGAGGGTTTCACCCCAAGTTCAGCACCCTGAGGCTGTACGGAAGGAGGCCGGGGACTGATGAGTGTCAGCACGACGGTCCAGGATGAGACAACAAACATCCACAAATACATCAGTAAGATGGCCCCAGCTGTGCTCAGTGAATACCTCAGGCAGCAGAAACCCAAGACTGAGGAGGATGAGGAGGCGCCTTCATGGAAGGACAGGCCCCTGCACAGTATGTACCACCAGCAGATAGCGGAGATGGCTGATATCCAGAAATCCTAAAAGTGACTGGACAAAGTCGGACTGAAAGACAGCACGGAGGCACTAATCATGGCAGCACAGGAACAAGCTCTGAGTACAAGATCCATAGAGGCTGGGGTCTATCACACCAGGCAAGACCCCAGGTGCAGGCTGTGTAAAGATGCCCCTGAGACAATCCAGCACATAACAGCAGGGTGTAAGATGCTAGCAGGCGGGGCATACATGGAACGCCATAACCAAGTGGCCGGCATAGTGTACAGGAACATCTGTGCCGAATATGGTCTGGAGGTCCAGAAGACGCCCCCAAGGGTGGTGGAGAATGACCGAGCTAAGATCCTGTGGGACTTCCAGATACAGGGGGAAAAATGGTGATGGCTAACCAACCAGACATAGTGGTGGTAGACATGCAGAGGAAGACATCCCAAGTGATAGATGTAGCTATACCAAATTTTAGCAACGTCACGAAAAAGGAACACTAGAAGCTGGAGAAGTACCAAGGGCACAGAGAAGAGCTTGAGAAGATGTGGAGGGTGAAGGTAACAGTGGTCCCAGTGGTTATCAGACCATTCAGTGATCCCCAAACTGGGCGAGTGGCTCCAACAGATCCCAGAAACAACATCAGAGATCTCTGTCCTAGGAACAGGTAAGATACTGCAGGACTCTGAAGCTCCCAGGCCTCTGGTAGAGTACCAGAATTTTTTTTTGATATACAGTCACCTCAAGTTCCTTGAGAGAATGCCAAAGAGTGTGCAAAGCAGTAATCAAAGCAAAGGGTGGCTATTTGGAAGAATCTAAAACATAAAACATGTTTGGAGTTACTTCATACTTTTGTTTACTACATAATTCCATATGTGTTCATTCATAGTTTTAATGCCTTCAGTGAGAATCTACAATGTAGACAGTCATGAAAATAAAGAAAAACTATTAAATGAGAAGGTGTGTCCAAACAAGTTATCCCAGCAGAGGAAAACAAAAGGCCCCCGCAGCGCTGCATGCAGAGCTTGCAGTGAGAAACAAACCCCACCCACATACCAGCTGAGAACCCCCCCCACCACAGACTAGGTGAGAAATAACCATGCCTCCATACAGATAAGATATAGCAGGTAAACTGAATCTTTTGTCTGATAATTTAATGATGTCAGTAATTGTCCTTTGTACCAGTCAATTCAGTTCAATTCAATTTTATTTATACAGCGCCAAATCATAACAACAGTCACCTCAAGGCGCTTTATATTGTAAGGTCGACCCTACAGTAATACATACAGAGAAAAACCAACAATCAAATGACACACCTGTGATGCTGATACTCTTTAACTCTGCTGCCTCTGTTCTCTGATTGGACCAGCTGACTGTGGAGGCCCGTTTGACCTCTGGGAGCCAAACTCTACATTCAACACACCAAACTACCCAGAATCCTATGGGAATGGGGCAGAGTGTGAGTAAACCTGTCTGCTTTCAGCCTACCTGTATTTACACATGATCACTGGTTTCACTTGAGAACGTGAGACGTTTTTACCTGGCAGCAGGTTGTAATTACTCATAATGCTGTTCTGTTGCAGGTCTGTGGACTCTGCATGCTGGGGAAGGTCACAATATTCAGCTCCACTTCCTGGACTTTGACATTGAAGCATCCAGTGATATCGTGGAAGTGCGGGATGGGGCGGGGCCTAACTCCACCTTACTGGGTGAGGTTGTGTTTTACCCACAATACTCTGCAGCTTTATCCTCACCAGAAGACGTCCAAGTGAATTTTACGCTGACCCAAGTGATAACTTCTCTCTTTTTGTCTTACCCAGCTGTCCTCACAGGAAATGGCCCCACCCATGACTTCTTCTCAACAGCCAATCAAGTTACAGTGTGGTTCTATACAGACAGTTCAGTTTCTGGGAAAGGATTCAGAGCCAACTTCACCTCTGGGGTCAACCTGGGGTCACCAGGTGAGCTCATCACACATGAAGAGACAGCAAAGATGTACTGATTGATTACTGACAGCTCATGTGACGTTTGAACAGCTCCGTGTGCTGATGGTCAGTTCCAGTGTCAGACAGGAAGTTGCATCCATGGTAACAATCAGTGTGATGGTGTGGTCGACTGTCCCGACAGCTCTGATGAAGCCAAATGTGGTAAGTCACTCATAATCAATACTGATAATAAATACACAGTATCAGGTCATTTTGATTTCATGCTGCCCCCAAAGTGTGTGAATCAACACAGAATCTAATCATCTGTAAATATTTTATATAATTTAATGTCAGTAGGAGTTTTTTGTGTTTGTGGATTGGTGTTGGTGGGTGTTGGTGGATGAGCTCATCGAGCAGATGTTCACTAAAGACAGTGACAAGGAAGTTCTCTAACATCTTCTTAAATTAGTCACGTGACCCCAGTTTGTCCACAGCACCTGTTCTGCTTCAGGTTTTAAGAAATTTGTGTATCAGTTATGTTGCAGGTAAATGGTTCCAGTCGGCTTCAGGTTCAAATTGTCTCTTCTCTGTTCACGGTGTGCACTGACACCTGGAGCTCTCAACTGTCTGACTTCACCTGTCAGTACCTCGGATACAGGTAACTACTTCTCTCTGGATGCTTGAGGACTTTAGTCGAACTGTTTGAGTGTTAAACACAGTTTGCTTTTTAAATACAGAAATCCTGGAAACTTTGAAGAACAGCTAATTTTTTCTTACATCTGTCTGTCAGGTGAGCCTGATTGTTCCAGCTGGACTGAAGGTTCCAACAGAAACAGGAAATGTTGTAGAGGCCCGTAGACTCAGATCTGGTATTTGTTTCCTGCAGGTCCGGGAAGGCCTCGTTCCTGCCGGCTCGGCCACAAGACTCGCCGTTTGCTCTCATCACAATCAGCAATGATGGGACACTGAAAACCAACATCAGGTACCAGAACCAAACCAGAGCTAGGGCGCCTTTCAGAAACCCAAGGTCACCTTACAAAAGAAAAACTAAAAAGGAAAATAGTTATTAAAATACATAAAATAAGTTAAAATTGCTTGACAACAGATAAAATCAGCACTAAAGCGAATAAGCAGGTTTGAACAGATGTGTTTTGAGCTGTAGATAAGGGAAGAGAGTCTACATTTCTTATGGGTGGTGGAATAGAGTTCTAGAGCTGGGGAGCTGAACTGAAGGCTCTGTTCCCCATAGTGGTAAGACAAGCAGAAGGAACCACAAGATGAATAGGAGGTGAGAATCTGAGAGGGCGGGAAACAGTGGTGATATGAAGCAGATCACACAGATAGGAAGGACAAGATATTTGGATACACTTATAAATAATAAATAAATGATAAATAAAATTTTATTTATATAGCACCTTTCTAGACAGAATCACAAAGTGCTGTACATAAGATAACAAATAAATAAAAAGGTAAAACACTCAATATAAAGCAGGCAGAAATTTAACCAAAAACTGTTTTAAAAAGGTGAGTTTTGAGTTGTTTTTTAAAAACAACTACAGAGTCCACAGTTATTAATGTATGAGGGAGAAAGTTCCAGAGTCTTGGGGCCACAGTGGCAAAAGCTCTATCACCCTTATGTCTGTGAAGGTTCTCAGTCATCCAGGTCATCGTCGTCTAAGGAGCTTGGAAAGAAAAGCGTCTGGACTTCTTTGAGTTGCTTGAAGATGTTTCACCTCTCAAGCTTCTTCAGTTCTAAGGGTCAAATGGTGGCGAGTCCCAGATTTAAACCCTGTGAGAGTATCCCCCCAAAGAGGGACAAAAGGACCCCCTGATGAGAGCCAAGGTGTGAAAACGGGTGTGGGTCACAATCAGCCATATCACCCTTAGTTCTCATCTTAGTCTGTTTTATAGCAAGTAAGCCCTGATCAGATTCAATTCAATTTTCAATTCAATTTTATTTATATAGCGCCAAATCACAACAAAAGTCGCCTCAAGGCGCTTCATAGATACAGAGAAGAACCCAACAATCATATGACCCCCTATGAGCAAGCACTTTGGCGACAGTGGGAAGGAAAAACTCCCTTTTAACAGGAAGAAACCTCCGGCAGAACCAGGCTCAGGGAGGGGCGGCCATCTGCTGCGACCGGTTGGGGTGAGAGAAGGAAGACAGGATAAAAGACATGCTGTGGAAGAGAGACAGAGGTTAATAACAGATATGATTCAATGCAGAGAGGTCTATTAATACATAGTGAGTGAGAAAGGTGACTGGAAAGGAAAAACTCAATGCATCATGGGAATCCTCCGGCAGCCTACGTCTATTGCAGCATAACTAAGGGAGGATTCAGGGTCACCTGGTCCAGCCCTAACTATATGCTTTAGCAAAAAGGAAAGTTTTAAGCCTAATCTTAAAAGTAGAGATAGTGTCTGTCTCCCGAATCCAAACTGGAAGCTGGTTCCACAGAAGAGGGGCCTGAAAACTGAAGGCTCTGCCTCCCATTCTACTTTTAAATACTCTAGGAACAACAAGTAGGCCTGCAGAGCGAGAGCGAAGTGCTCTAATAGGGTGATATGGTACTACAAGGTCATTAAGATAAGATGGGGCCTGATTATTTAAGACCTTGTATGTGAGGAGCAGGATTTTGAATTCAATTCTGGACTTAACAGGAAGCCAATGAAGGGAAGCCAAAACAGGAGAAATATGCTCTCTCTTTCTAGTCCCTGTCAGGACTCTTGCTGCAGCATTTTGGATTAGCTGAAGGCTTTTCAGGGAGTTTTTAGGACTTCCTGATAATAATGAATTACAGTAGTCCAGCCTGGAAGTAATAAATGCATGAACTAGTTTTTCAGCATCACTCTGAGACAGGATATTTCTAATTTTAGAGATGTTGCGCAAATGGAAGAAAGCAGTCTTACATATTTGTTTAATATGTGCGTTGAAGGACATGTCCTGGTCAAAAATGACTCCAAGGTTCCTCACAGCGTTACTGGAGGCCAAGGTAATGCCATCCAGAGAATGAATCTGGTTAGATACCATATTTCTAAGATTTTCAGGGCCGAGTACAATAACCTCAGTTTTATCTGAATTAAGAAGCAGAAAGTTAGCGGCCATCCAGGTCTTTATGTCTTTAAGACATTCCTGCAGTTTAACTCATTGGTGTGTGTTATCTGGCTTCATGGACAGATAGAGCTGGGTGTCATCGGCATAGCAGTGAAAATGTATGCTATGTCTTCTAATGATGCTGCCTAAGGGAAGCATGTATAATGTAAACAGAATTGGTCCTAGCACTGAACCCTGAGGAACTCCATAATTAACCTCAGTGCGTGAAGAGGACTCTCCATTTACATGCACAAACTGGAGATGACCTCAAAGACCTGCTGGGGACATCGGGCTGTAGCAGATCAGAGATGTAGGCTGGTGCCAGTCCATACAAGGCTCTAAATGTCAAGACCAGGATCTTAAAATGTACTCTAAATTTAACAGGAAGCCAGTGTAGCTGAAATAGCAATGGTGTCACATGTGAGTACTTGGAGGATTTTGTCAACAGCCTCGCTGCAGCGTTTTGCACAACCTGCAAACCTTTGCTTAGACACATAAACAAAGTGTTACAATAATCCAAGCATGAGGAAATAAATGCATGTATAGCTATCTCCAGTTCAGGGCGAGATAAAATAGGGCTTAACTTAGCCACATTTCTTAAATGATAAAAACAAGACCGAACCAGAGATTTTTTTTTTTTTTTGCCTGTCCCATTTGGTTCTTTAGCCGTCAGAATTGTTGTCTGAAGACCAACAAGGAGACCCAATGGATTTACTTTGCCAAATGGATCATCATGGCATTGCCGTATTGGTCCATTTGATCGACCTTTGTTTTTATTATTTATTTTATTTTCAGTTGTTAAAGACAGGACAGACATGAGTGAGGGATAGGAAAGGGAGAAAGAAAGAGGAAGGAAAAGAAAAACAGAAGGGGAGAGGGACAGTGAGAAAGGAAAAACAATCTCCTGGATCGCCAGTTGAGAGAGAAAGAATAGAAAACAAGAAAAAAAAAAACCAAAGCAACATACTAAACACAACACCATCGCATTAATCTAGCTAAGTGTAACCAGAGATTTCACATGCCCATCCAATGTGAGAGTCGAGTCAAAAGTGACACCTAAATTCCTGATACAGGATTTAACATACACTGAGAGAGGACCAAGGGCTTTCACTATCTGGGATAAAAATCTGTCCGGAGCACATACGAGGACTTCAGTTTTCCCCTCAGTGAATTGGAGGAAATTTGCAGCCATCCAACGTTTGATGGAATCTAAGCAGTCATTCAGAAGCTGAAGCTTAGATAAATCCTGGGGCTTAAAAGAGATGTACAACTGAATATCATCAGCATAACAGTGATAAGAAATGTCCTCAAAAGAGCCCATTATGTGCTGGAGGGGGAGAAGATATATTAAGAACAATAAAGGCCCCAAAACCGAACCCTGAGGGACACCACAAGGGAGGGAGGTAGAGGATGACCTAAAACCGGAGACCACCACAGAAAAAGATCGGTTACGTAGATATGAGGAGAACCACTCCAAGGCAGTACCCGATACACCAACCCAGTGTTTAAGCCTTTCGAGGAGGATGTGGTGGTCAACAGTGTCAAAAGCTGATGTTAGGTCCAACATAAGGAGGACCAAGCATTTTCCTGCATCATTACTCATCAAAATGTCACTACAGACCCAAAGAAGAGCTGTTTCTGTGGAGTGGGCTCTGTGAAAGCTGGACTGAAACTTATTGCAAATGCTATGTTTGTCCAGAGCCGCTATAAGTTTCTTAGCCACAACCTTTTCTAGAAGCTTAGCAATTAACGGTACTTTGGAGATTGGTCTGTAGCTGCTCCAAACAGAGGGGTCTAGCTGAGGTCTTTTTTAAAGCGGGAGAATAGCAGCATTTTTAAAATAAACTGGAACTATACTAGACGCCAGTAAAGAGTTGATTAGAGTGAGCACAGATGGACCAATAACCTGGAAGACATTCTTGAATAATGATGCAGGTACAGTGTCAAGAAGACAAGAGGGTGCTTTCACTGAATTCACTAGTTTTACCAGCTCAGGTAGTGAAACAGGAGAGAAAGTATCCAAGATGACGGGCCGAGATGGGGTGGAGATTGAGATAACAGGTGCTGAATGACAAAAAGTTATCCCTATGTTATTAATCTTTGCAAGCAGAAAAGAAAGAAAATGTTCAATCTTCATTGGATGAAATAGGAGCCACCGGTAGAGCAGGAGTAACAATGTCACTAATGGTGTTAAAAAGCACCTTAGGATTACCTCTGCTCTTTGTAACCAAATGTGAGAAATAGGCAGCCCTCGCAACTCTGATAGCATTATTAAAAGAAGCTAAAAGGTCCTTTAGGTAGAGGAGATGAACATTTAGGTGAGTTTTCCTAAATGTATGTGAGAAGTAAGATTTTAAAGTTTATCCTGGCTTCTATGGATAACCAGTGAAGCTGCTGAAGAATTGGGGTAATAGACCTGAGCTGCACAATTTTGAAGAAGTTGAAGTTTATGAAGGGATTTATTAGGGAGACCAAATAAGAGGGAACAACAGTAATCAGTCCGGGAAGTACTAAGACTATGGACGAGGATGGCAGCAGTATGGGGAGGAAGGAAGGGACGGAGTCAGTTAATATTATGTAAGTGGAAGTATGCAAACCGGGGAAGAGTAGTAGAATTTTCAGTGTTAATGGAAAAACTGTGGGATTTGGTTAAGATAGAGGCTGTGCCAACAAGTAAAACCTGTTTTATTACTGTTAGGTTTAGGAAAATGGGAGGAGAACAATGATCTAATCTCAATAAGACAGTTTGAGAGGGAGGTAGGTGGGAGGGATGAATCAGGTTTAGAAGAAATGTAGATCTGGGTGTCATCAGCATAACAATGAAAATTGATATCATATTTTTGGAACATATGACCAAGAGGGAGCATGTAGATGATGAATAAAAGAGGCCCTAATACTGAACCCTGTGGCACACCAGCAGAAACAGGACAGAGACATGAAGAGTGTGATTTAAATTGGATAAACTGAGTGCGGTCTGAGAGATATGAGGCAAACCAAGCAAGGGGGGTATGACTAATGCTAATGGATGCTAACCAGTTCAGCAGGATATTGTGAGAAATGGTATCAAACGCCGCACTAAGACCAGGAAAAATGAGGATGGATAGGAGATCAGAATCAGCTGCCATCAGAAGGTCATAGGTAATCCTTAACAAAGCAGTTTCTGTGCTATGATTGGGGTGGAAACCAGACTGAAATTGTTCATAGAGATTATGGTCATTGAGGTGTAAGTGAAGCTGGGGGGGCGACAACTTTTTCAAGAAATATGATGTACAGGGACTCTGCCACTTTTCCCTAACCTTTGACCTCACAAAACACACTCTTGGGTCAGGTATTTTTCATGACCTTCTTTGTGGATGTTAATGCTTGTTGTGTTACAGTGAAACTTGCCACAGAGAGGAAGTGATGTCACTGGCCTGTAATAACCAGCGTGAGTACTCTCAGAAATGCAGACATGTTTCAGGCTCAGTGAATTTATGTTTATGTATGAAATGAAACGTGTTTCAGCGTGTGGAGTCCGTCAGGTCACAAATGTCTCAAGGGAGGCAGACCAATCAGAGCACAGGACACCTGGTGATGAAGGTGAGAGTATGAATGACCTGAACCCATGATCCTGATCGTGTTTCAGCCTGACTGTAGTCACATTGTGCTAACTGTCAGGTGCTGGCCGAGTGGTGGGCGGGGTTAATGCTGAGGAGGGTGCATGGCCGTGGATAGTGTCTCTTCAGTGGAGGGGACGTCATGCCTGTGGAGCCTCAGTGATTGGCAGTGACTGGCTGCTGACTGCGGCTCACTGCGTTTATGGGTGAGAGGCTCACAGCTGCTGCCTGCATGGGGCGCTAACAAGTGTTAATGTTGATGTTGGACATGAAGACGTAGGTGCACGTCTGTCTCTGCAGGAAGAACGTTGACCTCCAATCATGGTCGGCGGTTCTCGGTCTTCACGCTCAGAATGATCAAACCTCAGAGGCTGTTCAGACCCGACAAGTCGATCGCATCATCTTCAATGAGCAGTACAACAGACGGACCAAACAGGCCGACATCGCCATGATGCATCTGCAGCAGCCAATCAACTTCACCCGTCAGTAACGGCACAAAAACACAGGTATGGGTGGAGGCAGGCTGCAGGGCGCTGATAAATGTGCGTGTGTGTTTCAGAGTGGGTCCAGCCAGTGTGTTTACCACCTGAAGGTCAGAATTTCACAGCAGGAAGAAAATGTTTCATCGCTGGCTGGGGCCGAAACACTGACGGTAACCTAGCACCAGGTGGCACAACCTTTGACCTCCACAGTCTCGTCCAGTACAGGTCCACCTGTTCTCTATCATAAAGTTCATTACCAATGAACTTCTTCATAACACCTGTACAGGGGGAGGATGCTTTTATAACTTGCGTATTTAAATTAAATTAAGGCTTATTATTATGATTACCTTTTTGGGTGGCGCTGTCACTTGGTTTCTCGCTCTCTGCAGTAGAGTATCACTTCCTGTTTCTGTTCCAACCAATGACTGTATAAAAGTCATTGGTTTTATACAGTCATTGGTTCCAACACACAGTGGTGTTTTTGTGTAGCTTGTCTGTGTAGCAATTTAATTTAAAACTTATAGATAAATTGTTATTTCATAGTATAATCTTCACGTGCTTCATCCGAAGCCCACTCTCTGTGTACTCACTCCCTAATTTATAGCCAAAGTATTCACTCACTGTGTCTGTACTGTTTCTCTATCTTAGCTTAGCTCGTAGCCGACTCATTGTGACAGTTACACCTCCGCCTCCTTTAGCAGTAATGATACCTGTAACAAATGTAGCATATTTGCAGCTCTGGAGGCCAGGATTACTGAATTGGAGTCTCGGCTTCGCACCCTTCATTCACCCGCAGCTAGCCAGGCCCCTGTAGCTGATAGAGCTGAAGGCAGCGTACTAACTCTGGTAACTGGTGATTCTGTTCTCAGACATGTGAAGCTAGAGACACCGGCAACCATAGTCAATTGTCTTCCAGGGGCCAGAGCAGGCGACACTGAGGGAAATTTAAAACTGCTGGCTAAGGGTAAACGTAAATTCAGTAACATTATAATTCTTATAATTCTTTGCCAAAATAATGTCGGACTCTGTAGTTTTGTTATGATACTGGATTGGGACGTACAATGCTTCCACATCTGCAGCACAAACTCTAAACAAATGCTTTATTCAGGTTAATTGTCAATTCTGTCTCTGCTTGGAAGATAGTATTTTGAATTACATATTCTCCAATATTCTCCCTACAGATAATATTTAATAGGAATGAATGAAACAGAACTGTACTGGTTATTATAACAAGATGTAATTCGGACAATTCAAAATAGATCCAATCAGGATTAGGGAACAATCAAGAGAAATATATTTCCTAAAAAAAGGGGGGAAAAAAACAATTGAAAGGTACAAAATACAGAACAAGTTGCAAAGTGCTTGAAAGTAGTGCAAAAGGACTTGCCCTAACCACTTAGTGGCCTGAGTGATGAGAGTTACTCAGACCAGGGGAAGAAGCTGTTAGTGAGTCTGGAGGGACATGAGCTGATTGACCTGAGGCACCAACCAGCAGGTCAAACAGGTGGTGGGCGGAGTGAAAGGGGTCACCTGTGAACTAAGTGTTATTATAGGAGATAGAGTTTTTCCTTTCCAGTCACCTTTCTCACTCACTATGTGTTAACAGACCTCTCTGTATTGAATCATACCTGTTATTAACCTCTGTCTCTCTTCCACAGCATGTACTTATCCTGTCTTCCTTCTCTCACCCCAACCAATCACAGCAGATGGCCCCGCCCCTCCCTGAGCCTGGTTCTGCTGGAGGTTTCTTCCTGTTAAAAGGGAGTTTTTCCTTCCCACTGTCGCCAAAGTGCTTGCTCATAGGGGGTCATATGATTGTTGGGTCTGTACCTATGAAGCACCTTGAGGCGACTTTTGTTGTGATTTGGCGCTATATAAATAAAATTGAATTGAATTGAATTGAATAAGGAATAGTCTTATAGTATGGTAAAGGCAGGTTGACACAGCAAAATGGTGCTAGCATTAACACAAGCAACAAGGAGCTGGAGTGGTTTAACCTGCAGCAGCTAAGACTGAAGCAATGGATGTTACTGCTGAGCAAGTGATATCATGCTCACCTACAATCTGTGGATGCCGACTTATAACTAACTTAGCAGCTGATAAGTTAGCAGCTGATAAGTTAGCAGCTGATAAGTTAGCAGCTGATAAGTTAGCACGTATCAAATTCAGTTCTTTGATATTCTTTTACTGACAGAGAAAGACTCCGACTCAGTGTGGTCAAAAATAATTATTATTTTATTCAAGCATTACTTTCCAGAAAGGGATGAGCACAGGCCAAATCCTGAGCAAATCTAAAGCATTACAAGCCAAATGCGTATAATATAGTTCTGTTATACGTCACACATAGTCACACATAGTTTCGATCAAAACAACTCCTGCTCTGCACTCTGCCTAGTTTCACTTCCTGTACTCTGCAGGCCTGCACAAAGTGTGCAGAGTTTCCTGTCTTACACAGTACTCTGTGACCTTTACCACACATTATAACTCAAAGTGGCGTTTCTTCTATACTGGCCTCTATAAAACAATATAAACAGAAAATAAGCACTAAGAATATATATTTATTCCGTAACACACGCTACCCTCTTGTACAAATATGTCCGCTCCCTGAAGCAAAAAAAACCAAAATGTTGGGGCTGTTGCACTTTGAAAACCACTGGATGACACCACTGCAGTCATCTTTATTGTAGAGTCCATGTTAGCAGTCACTCTCACTTCCTATCTCTCTCTCTCAGGTTCTCTCCCCAATGTTCTCCAGGAAGCCGAGATTCCACTGGTGGATCAGGATCTGTGTCAACAGCAGCTACCCGAGTACACCATCACCTCCAGCATGCTCTGTGCCGGATACCAAGAGGGAGGGGTCGACTCCTGTCAGGTAACCTCTCACCTGGACTCCAAACATCCACCATAACACAGACAAGGTAATGCTAAAGTTTGGGAACCAAAAGATCAGAGCTTAAAGTCTTAGGCCTAAATCTTCAGCTTATTCAAAACTAGGAACGTTCTAGATCCTCTGACTCCAACAACAGCCCAAACATTCAACTCAATGTCGCAGAGTAGGAGAAGCTGTAAAAACTTTAAAAAGAGTTTTCATCACCTCAGTAAACAGGTGGAGACAGAGAAGGAAGGTGGAGGGCTGTTAGACAGGTGAGAAGAACCTCTGAGGTGAACCAGCTAAAAGAATGAAGGTTTTACCCTCAGAGGTCCTGAACTAAACATCATCAATTTAATCAGTGACCAGAACTCCGAGCCTTTATCAGGAAGAACCAACCGGAGCCCTCCAAACAGACCACGCTCTACAGTAAAATAACAAAGTTTTACAGGTTAGAGTCAAATGTCAGTCACACAGTAATATTCTGGAATTTTATAATTGACTTATTTGTATATATTAGAGCTCTTTCTTATATTTTGTAACGTTATAACACATTGTATTATATAATTCAGCCTGTTACTCTTATCGTCTCAGAGTGACTGTAAACACATCATTTCTTCAGGGATTAATAAAGTGTTCAGATTCTGATTCTTTTGCATGTCGTACTGAGTAAAGGATGAACCTGTAACATGGATGTAACGCAGACATCAGGTGTGACTCCCAGGCTGTGCTCTCAGTGCTGATGGTCTGTAAGCTGTAAGTGTGTAAGTTTAAATGTGGTGTTTTCAGGGCGACTCTGGTGGTCCTCTGATGTGTCTGGATGATGGAAGCTGGACTCTGATTGGTTGGTGTCTCACACACAGACACACACACACACAGAATATAGATATAAGCCTCACATTAGGTTTAACGGAACGCTGCTCTCTGATTGGTTCCTCACAGGTGTGACCTCATTTGGCGCAGGCTGTGGACTTCCTCAGAAACCCGGAGTCTATGCTCGAGTCTCGGCCTTTGCTTCCTGGGTCGCTCAGACCCGACGTTCCTCCTCTTCATCACAATTTAAAGATCCACTGTGACCTTCCACGTGTTCCGATTATAAAAGAGTCACATGACACACTAACAGTGTCAGCTGACTAGATGGAAACACATTTCCAAAGAGAAATCAATCAAGTTTGATTGTTTCAAATAAAGATCTGATTAATCAAGTCTATGAAATAAAGATTTTATTCTAAAACTTTCATTATGGCGTAATATCCAACTCTGTCAGCAGGTGGCAGCAGAACAGAGTGACCAAAAAGATGCTTTCAGCTTTTTATGTTTATCAGTAACAACAAGAACAGAAATGTGTTGAATGTAGAGAAAATATCAAATCTGTGATTCTAAAATCTCTTCTCTGTTTGTATCAGTCTAAACAAAATAAATGAAATTCAACAAATTGAATCCTTGTGATGAATGACAGTGACTGGTTTGGTATGCTTAGTTTGTGTTACTAAGACCGTCTGCACCTCCTCCTGTCCCAGCGTCCTCCTCTGTTACTCCGAACCTCTGCACCTCCTCTGTTACTCTGACCCTCCGCACCTCCTCCTGTCCCAGCGTC
Organism: Perissodus microlepis; assembly: GCF_051167445.1. Classification (NCBI taxonomy): domain Eukaryota; kingdom Metazoa; phylum Chordata; class Actinopteri; order Cichliformes; family Cichlidae; genus Perissodus; species Perissodus microlepis. The sequence goes on along the minus strand of NC_140470.1, from coordinate 33,874,702 downwards.
CTCCTCTGTTACTCCGACCCTCTGCACCTCCTCCTGTCCCAGCGTCCTCCTCTGTTACTGCGACCCTCTGCACCTCCTCCTGTCCCAGCGTCCTCCTCTGTTACTGCGACCCTCTGCACCTCCTCCTGTCCCAGCGTCCTCCTCTGTTACTCCGACCCTCTGCACCTCCTCCTTTCCCAGCGTACTCCTCTGTTACTAAGACCCTCTTCACCTCCTCCTGTCACAGCGTCCTCCTCTTTTACTCCGACCCTCTGCACCTGATCCTGTCCAAGTGCCCTCCTCTGTGACTAAGACCCTCTGCACCTCCTCCTGTCCCAGCGTCCTCCTCTGTTACTCCAACCCTCTTCACCTCCTCTGTTACTCAGACCCTCTTCACCTCCTCCTGTCCCAGCGTCCTCCTCTGTTACTCCAACCCTCTTCACCTCCTCTGTTACTCAGACCCTCTGCACCTCCTCCTGTCCCAGCGTCCTCCTCTGTTACTCCGACCCTCTGCACCTCCTCTGTTACTCCGACCCTCTGCAACTCCTCCTGTCCCAGCGTCCTCCTCTGTTACTCCGACCCTCTGCACCTCCTCCTGTCCCAGCGTCCTCCTCTGTTACTCCGACCCTCTGCACCTCCTCCTTTCCCAGCGTACTCCTCTGTTACTAAGACCCTCTTCACCTCCTCCTGTCACAGCGTCCTCCTCTTTTACTCCGACCCTCTGCACCTGATCCTGTCCAAGTGCCCTCCTCTGTTACTAAGACCCTCTGCACCTCCTCCTGTCCCAGCGTCCTCCTCTGTTACTCCAACCCTCTTCACCTCCTCTGTTACTCAGACCCTCTGCAACTCCTCCTGTCCCAGCGTCCTCCTCTGTTACTCCGACCCTCTGCACCTCCTCTTGTCCCAGCGTCCTCCTCTGTTACTCAGACCCTCTGCACCTCCTCTGTTACTCAGACCCTCTGCACCTCCTCTGTTACTCCGACCCTCTGCAACTCCTCCTGTCCCAGTGCCCTCTTCTGTTACTAAGACCCTCTGCACCTCCTCCTTTCCCAGCGTACTCCTCTGTTACTCCGACCCTCTGCACCTCCTCTGTTACTTCGACCCTCTGCAACTCCTCTGTTACTCAGACCCTCTGCACCTCCTCTGTTACTCCAACCCTCTGCAACTCCTCCTGTCCCAGTGCCCTCTTCTGTTACTAAGACCCTCTGCACCTCCTCCTTTCCCAGCGTACTCCTCTGTTACTCAGACCCTCTGCACCTCCTCTGTTACTTCGACCCTCTGCACCTCCTCCTGTCCCAGTGCCCTCTTCTGTTACTAAGACCCTCTGCACCTCCTCCTGTCCCAGCGTCCTCCTCTGTTACTCCGACCCTCTGCACCTCCTCTTGTCCCAGCGTCCTCCTCTGTTACTCAGACCCTCTGCACCTCCTCTGTTACTCCGACCCTCTGCACCTCCTCTGTTACTTCGACCCTCTGCACCTCCTCTGTTACTCCGACCCTCTGCAGCTCCTCCTTTCCCAGCGTACTCCTCTGTTACTCGGACCCTCTGCACCTCCTCTGTTACTTCGACCCTCTGCACCTCCTCCTGTCCCAGTGCCCTCTTCTGTTACTAAGACCCTCTGCACCTCCTCCTGTCCCAGCGTCCTCCTCTGTTACTCCGACCCTCTGCACCTCCTCTTGTCCCAGCGTCCTCCTCTGTTACTCAGACCCTCTGCACCTCCTCTGTTACTCCGACCCTCTGCACCTCCTCTGTTACTCCGACCCTCTGCAACTCCTCCTGTCCCAGTGCCCTCTTCTGTTACTAAGACCCTCTGCACCTCCTCCTTTCCCAGCATACTCCTCTGTTACTCCGACCCTCTGCACCTCCTCTGTTACTCCGACCCTCTGCACCTCCTCTGTTACTCCGACCCTCTGCAACTCCTCCTGTCCCAGTGCCCTCTTCTGTTACTAAGACCCTCTGCACCTCCTCCTTTCCCAGCATACTCCTCTGTTACTCCGACCCTCTGCACCTCCTCTGTTACTTCGACCCTCTGCACCTCCTCTGTTACTCCGACCCTCTGCAGCTCCTCCTTTCCCAGCGTACTCCTCTGTTACTCGGACCCTCGCACCACCTCCTCCTGTCCCAGCGTACTCCTCTGTTACTCAGACCCTCTGCACCTCCTCTGTTACTCCGACCCTCTGCAACTCCTCCTGTCCCAGTGCCCTCTTCTGTTACTAAGACCCTCTGCACCTCCTCCTTTCCCAGCCTACTCCTCTGTTACTCCGACCCTCGCACCACCTCCTCCTGTCCCAGCGTACTCCTCTTTTACTCCGACCCTCTTCACCTCCTCCTGTCCCAGTGTCCTCCTCTTTTACTCCGACCCGCTGCACCTCCTATCCCAGCGTCCTCCTCTGTTACTCCGACCCTCTGCACCTCCTCCTGTCACAGCGTCCTCCTCTTTTACTCCGACCCTCTGCACCTCCTCCTATCCCAGCGTCCTCCTCTGTTACTCCGACCCTCTGCACCTCCTCCTTTCCCAGCGTACTCCTCTGTTACTCCGACCCTCTGCACCTCCTCCTGTCCCAGCGTCCTCCTCTGTTACTCCGACCCTCTGCACCTCCTCCTGTCCCAGCGTCCTCCTCTGTTACTGCGACCCTCTGCACCTCCTCCTGTCCCAGCGTCCTCCTCTGTTACTCCGACCCTCTGCACCTCCTCCTGTCCCAGCGTCCTCCTCTGTTACTAAGACCCTCTTCACCTCCTCCTGTCCCAGCGTCCTCCTCTGTTACTGCGACCCTCTGCACCTCCTCCTATCCCAGCGTCCTCCTCTGTTACTCCGACCCTCTGCACCTCCTCCTGTCCCAGCGTCCTCCTCTGTTACTAAGACCCTCTTCACCTCCTCCTGTCCCAGCATCCTCCTCTGTTACTCAGACCCTCTGCACCTCCTCCTGTCCCAGCGTCCTCCTCTGTTACTGCGACCCTCTGCACCTCCTCCTGTCCCAGCGTCCTCCTCTGTTACTCCGACCCTCTGCACCTCCTCCTGTCCCAGCGTCCTCCTCTGTTACTCAGACCCTCTGCACCTCCTCCTGTCCCAGCGTCCTCCTCTGTTACTGCAACCCTCTGCACCTCCTCTGTTACTCCGACCCTCTGCACCTCCTCCTGTCCCAACACCCTCCTCTTTTACCAAGACCCTCTGCACCACCTCCTGTCCCAGCGTCCTCCTCTGTTACTAAGACCTTCTTCACCTCCTCCTGTACCAGCGTCCTCCTCTGTTACTCTGACCCTCTGCACCTCCTCCTGTCCCAACACCCTCCTCTTTTACCAAGACCCTCTGCACCACCTCCTGTCCCAGCGTCCTCCTCTGTTACTAAGACCTTCTTCACCTCCTCCTGTACCAGCGTCCTCCTCTGTTACTCTGACCCTCTGTACCTCCTCCTGCCTGTTTAAATCAACAGGCAGGATTTAAACACATTTGTGACACGTCACATTTCTCAGCTTAGCTTCACCCTCAGTTTGGCTCACAGACTGCTCTGTCTTCATCAGGGGGTGTAGCCTATCTCAGCTATCACAGGGCAGGAGGCGGGGCACACCTGGACAGGTTGCCAACCTGACGCAGGGCTAGCACCCAGATAACCATTCACAACTGTGGGCAGTTTACCCTCCAGAGAGTGGGCCTGGAACCTTTCTGTTGTGAGGCACCACTCTAGCTCATATGGAGGAACACATGTCATTATATAAAGAATAATGATATGATTAAACATTATGAAGAGGGCGGGGCTAATGCCATTGACTTTGATGTTATGAATGGTGTGGTAAAATTGAAATGGATAAGATCCTTCATTAAGAACAAACATTCCTTTTGGAACGATATTCCCAATGTGGTTTTGGGTGAAATGGGTGGAGCAGACTTTTTGTTGCATTGTGACTTTGACTGCAGCTCGTTACCTGTTAAACTCTCAGCAGGTCCTTCTCTATTAGAAATGAACTTATAAACATAACTTTACTCCTCACAATACCCCAGTATGGAAAAGCAGGTATATCTGTCTGTGTAAAAAAATTTGTGTACATGGATGAGTGGAGATCCAAAAAGATTTGGGCTGTAGCTCATTTTATGGATGAGAATGGGGCCAATTAAAACATGAGACATTCTGTGAGAAGTTTGACATAAGAGGCTGCTAAGAGTTATAAAACACTAACCAAAGCCGTCCCAGCCCCTCTGAGATCAATGACTGAAGAAGACATTGTGCACTCTGACATCTCTCCTGGACTGAGACAGCTCTGCAGACTCAGGCTGTGTCCCAATTCAGGGTCTGCACGCTTGAAGTACGCATTTTAAGTGCGGTTACGTCACCGCCACGCGACGACGGCTGTCCCAATTCGAAGTGTACTTCAAATGCATACTCCAAATGCGCCGTCGATTCCCCCAAATATCAAGCGTGGTCCGGTGCACGCTTCGTGGTCCCATATATCCCACAATTCATAGCGCGGCGGTGGGTGTGGATAATTTTGCCGCAAAATACGGCAGAAGGGAGCGGCCGAAGAGGGTTTTTTTTTTCCAAACTTTATTGAAATTATAAAGCGAACAGTCAGTCATTCCAGTTCAGTTTGCACAGTAGGCATACAAGGCAAATAAGAGTAACAATATACAGTACAATGAAATAAGAAGGATGAATAAATAAAGGAAAAAAAAAGAAAAAAGAAAAAAAAGGGGGGAATGTGACAGACTTCATAACAACTTTGTACTTGAAAGTTGTGACAGCTCATTCGTTAAACATTTCTGAATGAATTTCAATCAATGATAAACCTTTGTTACTGGAAGTTAATTTAAGAGAGTTTGAGTAATATTCAACTTCAATCAAAAACAAATTAAATGATGGGGTTGAGTTTTGAAATTTACATTTATGTATATGGAATTTCCCTAATAAGATGGAGCGGCGGAAGAGTGAACTGTCAAAAGTACTGAATATGACGTCACTTATTTATGTGCGAATGTTTAATAATTAAAGTCAGTGATATATATATATATATCATAATAATCTGACAATACTATAATATTGGCCATATTATATTTACATTACCACAGTGAGATGACTTTAGTCTCATGAACAACATTAACTAATTGTTATTTACTAACTAATCTTAAATGATTATTCCGCACTTCTCGTACTTATAGTACGCACCGTACGTAGTACGCGTAGTGTGCGTACTTCAAGCGTGCAGACCCTGAATTGGGACACAGCTTCAGAGTTCACTTTGGTGACAGCAGGTTTAGAAACAAGGCCATCAGAAATATTGTGATAAATCCTAACCTGGTTAAACTAACATAATCATCCTGCTGCAACCAGGTTTCTGTAAGGCAGAGTAAATCGATTTGTTGATCAATTATTAAGTCATGTACTAACAGAGACTTGGAGGAGAGAGACCTAATATTTAATAATCCACATTTCACTGTTTTACTCTTTGGTTCAGATGTAGATACTGTATTGTTCTTTCTTTGTAAATTTTTATGTTTAAGTTGTTTCTTGCTGGTTTTTAGTTTGTTTTTTGTCTTTTTGGGAGCTGACACTGTCTCTATGGAGATGGGTTTATGGGGGGGAGGTAGCAGGAGGAGAGAAGCTGCAGAGAGGCGTGTAAGACTGCAACTCTGCTTCCTGGTCCCAACTCTGGATAGTCAAATAAAGCTCATATCAAAATAAAAAAACAAACTACTCCTCCGGCAGGGGGCGGTACCTACAGGACACTTTAAAAAGGAAACGGAAGCGTTCCTCGTATAGGAAGTGACGTCAGTGAGCGTGGTCGCGCAGATTCACCGGTGTTTACAGGTGAGACCGAAAAGCAGCTGATTTTAACGTTTCTGTGGTTATCGATATGCAACGGACTGTCACCTCGATGACGTCAGGCAGAGCCGTGACGTAGTTACGACTGACACGTGCGTGTAGAGTCCCAGCTGACCGTTAGCTTAGCTGTTAGCATGTAGCTCCTTAGTAAACAAACAGAAACCTGACCAGTGATCAATACCGGCTGATCAACAGGAAGTGACGCAGGCGCGAATCGCGCCGATCCTTCGATGGCTGATCAGCTGATCGCCACAGAAGAAGAGTGAGGCTCAAAGCTGTTAGCTCAGTGACAGCTAGCTGGCTAACACTGGCTCTGTGTGACGTCAAAGGTCAGGCCTCTAATCAGTTTGTTAAATTTTTATTTTAGCTCAGAGTTTCAGAATGAGCGGAGGAGGAGGCATACAGAGACACAGCAGGGCCGAGGAGGAGGAGGAGCACGAGGAGGACTTCTATGACTGTCCGGACACGCTGGAGCCTCCTGACCCCACTGCAGGAGAAGGAGGAGAGGAGAACCAGCAGGACGTTCATTTTAAACACACACAGACTGAACGAGGAGACACAGAGAGGGAGGCAGCAGAAGGACACCAGGGAGAGGAGCGGGGAGACAGACTGAAGGAAGAGGAGGACGAGAAGGAGGTGAAAGCTCCACTGGAGACAGAGGATGTGGAGCAGGGGGAGGAGGGGGTAGACTGGGTGAAGGAAGAGGAGGAGGTGAAGGAGCAACAAGATGGAGACTCCCTGCATGACTCTGACTCGGAGCTGAAGGAGGAGGTGAGCCCAGCCGTAGAGTTTGATGATGATTACCTGAGGGAGGTGGAAAAGGAGCTGACCGAGGAGGAGAAGGAGGTAATACCTGCTGACCAGTACCTGCATTGAGAGGCATTTAGGTGTCGGCACACGGTGGTAAATCAGAGTTCTTCTTTTTCAGAGTCGACGGCAGCAGAGCATCAGTCTGAAGGAGGCGGGAAACGCCCACTTTAAGAGGGGAGGTGAGTCTGTGAGATCAGCACTGTGGAGCTCCTGCATACTGCAAGGGGTCAGAGGTCACACTATCAGGGTTTCCCGTACACGGTCAAATGAAAGGGGCGGGGCTAGCTGCTTCTGACCAATTTAAAAAGGGCAGTATGGATCATGTGACTCATCTCACACAAACATGAACCCTGAGAGCCGCCTAAACCACAGGTGAGAGTCTGTGTGACCTCTGACCCTGAACGACCTCTGACTCCGACCAGCAGAATCTGGTGATCTGTGGCGGGAAAATAAATTTTGATTGCAGTGAATGATTTTGTGTCTGAGCATGCTCAGCACTGCCGCCTGCACTGTGAGACTTTAACCTGTATCCATGGAAACGTGAAAGATTCCTCTCCCACGGCCTGATGAAGGAGACGTGAAATCAGATCAGGGTGAGTGAATGTGATTGGATGAACACGTGTTCAGGTGTGTGCTCTGTGTTCACATGATCACTTTCAGTCTGACCTGCTGGAACAATCAATATTATTTATTACTGTTGCTCATCAGGAAACTGAGCCGTCTTCAGAAATGGTGATGTCCTACATGTTGATCTGTTACCGTGGTGACCTGCTCTGGGCTCTGTGTGTAACATTTGCTTGTTGTTCCCACAGACTGGGCGGAGGCGGGGCGAAACTACACGGATGCGCTGTCTGTGTGCCCCGTCTGTTTCAGCAGAGAGCGAGCTGTGCTGTTCTCCAACAGAGCCGCCGCAAGGCTGCACCTGGTAACGTGCTATAAACATGCTAGCTCTATGCCGGTATCGTTGCTAACATGAAGGATGTAGAGCCGTCGGTGTGACAGAAGTCTGGTTCTATGAGTACCTGCTTCACCTCTAACACAGCTTTGTGTTGGTTAGTCCTTTTGTGGCTCTGCACACAGATACACCTCATCCAATCAGGAGGAAGCGTCCACACGCTGTAAACATCGCTCGTTTCCCTCTGAAACTTGGGTACCCCCTAACGTTTTCTACTTCTTGTGTCACTTCCTGTGCGATGCCCTGTGCGTGGGCATCACACAGCCCCAAAATAGGCCGCTGGACATTTAATGTTGCGACTGCAGTTTGCTCGAGTCACCAGGTTCGTGCTGCAGCGGGTGGGCGTTTCCTCCTGATCGACCAATGAGAGCAAAAGTTTGAAACGTGCAAAACACTGCATGTTAGCAATGATCAGTTATCAGTAATGCCATTAGCTGCGTGCTAACAGGTTAGCGGCGTGCTTACAGTGTGTGTCTCTGTCAGGATCTGAAGGAGCAGGCGATCTCAGACTGCAGCAGAGGTGAGTGATGATATCACACCCCTCCTCGGTAGCAGCGGCTGTGTAATGATTATTCATTGTACTGACTGATTGGCTTTGTGGTTCCCATAGCAATAGCGCTGGATCCTGACTACCTGCGGGCGCTGCTGAGGAGGGCGGAGCTTTACGAGCAGACAGAGAAGCTGGACGAGGCTCTGGAGGACTACCAGAAGGTTCTGGAACGAGACCCAAATAATGTTGCTGCCAGGCAGGCGGCCATGGTGAGTTCACTGACTGTGGGACAAAGCAGAACCAGGCAAGCTCTGTTCAATGTTAAAACCTAAAATGTGGGCTAAAAGCCAAAGAAGCTGGAGTTCACATGAAATCTCTGTTTCATTTGTATAATTTATCAGTCTTTAAATCGTGATGCCAGTTAGCGGAGTTTTAGAAACAGGAAGTGAACCCGTTAAAGAGATGACCCAGCTGATGGAGTACTCTGTAGGTGAAATCATGATGAATGTAAATTCACTGAAAGTTCTCAAACTAAGGACGTCTGTGGGCTGATACAGTTTGTCTGTCGTGTAGGCAGGTCACCATGGTAACCGCTGTAGTGTGTTCATGACGGCGCCAGGTCAGAGTGTTCTCAGAGCCCTGCTGAGGTTACTTCTCTGTAGAAGAAGAGCGCTCGTGTTGGTGCTGATCTTATAGACTTCCTGTGGTGATTAACAGCTTAACTCTTACATGTGAAGGGTCCCCGGTTTGATGCTTGGAGAACACACAGACGATGTGAGCGCTGTCAGGAAGTGCAATCAAACACCTGCTGTGAGGGAGAACAGCTGGAATCACCTGCACCATCTGTTTGACACCATCAGTCATTGTCTAACTCAGCTTGTTTTTGTGAGGATGTTCCTCTGTGGATTCAGTAGTGTTTAGAAAGAAATGTGTACGTATGTAATGGTGTCACATCGCCTCCCCTGTACTGCAGGCTCCCGCCCCCTGTAACCACACCTTACATAAATCGCCTCGCTGCTAGGGCTGGGCCATGTTATACAGTTCACGGTAATACTGGTACAATGGCCCTTTCTCAATTCTCAAGTACGCGAGTCCGTAGGGCTGTTCGATATAACGATATATATCGGATGACGATATAAAAACGTCTATCGTTTCCTATCACGCTATCGTTTGTTTCGTGGTGTCTCTCAAAATAAACTGTTTACAGCAATATTTTTCATTGTCCTGATGGTCACTGTAGTGGCTATATTAAGTTTTCTCTTTCTCTTATATGTAATACAACCACACTACGGACAGACAAGCACCTGTTTTTATGCGTTGTCGTTAGCAACAATCACAACACCATCGCGTGTCCGCTTGTTTATGTTCCACATGAACCTTTCACAATAAAGCTTAAGATCCTGTTGAGACTTTTCAAAATAAACTGAATCACGTGAAAGAGCAGATTATTTACGGATGAGAATTAAAAAAGAGCCGCCAGGTGCTAAAAAATAAACCTTAGACTCAAACGTTAGAACAGGCTTTTCCCCGCAGCACGCCATGTGATAAACACTTACAAAGAAAACGGCAGCCGTTACAACTGATGTCTAAAAATGTATCGTTTCATGCATCAGTTAAAACACAAGTCGAGCTGCCCGAGATTCATAGAATTTACAGAAAACGTTACATTTTTGTGATTTATATCGTTACCATGGCGATAGATGTCTTATATCGGGAGATGAGATTGTGGTCATATCGCACAGCCCTACGAGTCCGTACTCGCTGAGAACGCGAGCACGGACTCGCGATTTGTATAAGTGGAACACCAGCGTACTTGATGATGTCACAGGTCCGGAGTTTTTACTGCCATCGCCTCTTAATTTAACTGATATTAATATGTTATGAAGCTTAACTTTAATCACCGATTTACTCAGAAACAAATAAAACACCGAAATAACCTAAACATTAACATTTAGGAGTGATCTAAGTGACTTATATGTCATGTTTAACCTCAGTAGCAAAATCTCTATTAATAAAAATAGTGTACATGTATGCCTTAATAAAAAACAAGCAGGTGAGATGTTAGAACGCTTCTATTTTTATTTTAGTAGACACTCAAACATTACAATAGACAGCTACTGGGGTTTGTTTAACCTGAGTAGTGAAAAGACCGCAGGGGGGTTGAAAACGATGTGCCAGGAGTCCGCTGTTGTTGCCGGCTCTAGTGATCCTCGACCTCGCTGTCTGCTATGGAGCTGGCGGGTGACGGACGTCTCCGAAAACGTCGGAGCACGTTTGGAAATATGCGATATGTTGATAAACCGAGCAGATATTTGAAGCTTACACAGCTACATTCTCGCCTGAAAATAACTTAAACGTTTATTTTGTGACCCAGAAATATTTAAAAGTTTTCAGCCGCGCTCCTCCGCCATTGTCATGTTTGAGTTTGGACGAAATGCATTCTGGGATATTTAGCTGTGCCAAGTCCACACAAGTCACCGGGGGAGCGGGAACACATCTGGGATTTTTTGGCGTTCTTGGCTTGATGCGTACTTGAATTGGAACAGTATTTGGTCTTCGACTGATGACGTATCACGAGTACACGAGGACGCAAGTACGCACAAGTACCATATTGAGACAGGCCCAATGTTACGCAACGATAAGAAAATGCAAAAAGCATGGTGGCAACGGAGGATGAGAAGGGGGAAAGCGGATTGTTGAGTGAAACGGATGAACCTGAATTGGCTTGTAAAATGGTGCAACTTCAGTGACGTGGGACTGGTTTGGTGTTTGTCCGTCAGATACACACCAAAGCACTTTTTTTTTTTGTAGAACATGCAAGCGGGCCGTCGTTATTACCGTATTGGTGGGACTATAAGGTGCTCGTAAAAGCCTTCAATTTTCTCAAAACTCGACAGTGCCTCTTATAATCCAGTGCGCCTTATGTAAGAATTATGGTTGTGTTTACTGACCTCGAACCGCAGCGCTTGATGGATTGTCGGAGCATTATGGCTACCGCAGGCAGGAGCCTCGCAGAGTAATCTGGGTCCTAAACTCCGTCGCATTCAGGTCCCAGAGTCAAACGAACACTGCAGCATCACTGAGAGTTAAGAACTATCTCAATTCTTTCATCTTTAATAAAATGATCAGCATTGCTGCTTTACCAGGTTATCTATGAAGTTTAACATCCAGGCATCCATGAAAACAGAATTTATTACATTTAACGGAGTTGGAAGTTAGCAGGAAGTTATGTTCTGACTGAGAGATTTCTGAAAAATTCAAACGTACAGCTCTGCTGTCACTTCCAACATAAATGAAGACAGAAAACTAAACAGCAGTGACGTTTGTAGGGTTACTGAAGTTGGGCTAGCTGGTATATAATGATGTGCTACGTGATTGCTAGCGACACAGCTATGTTAGCATAACAAACACAGTGACGCTGGAGGACGAACTTTTTTCCACTCGATAAAAGTAAACGTGAAGGTTCCTGATAGTTAGAGACAAATACAGTTGCATGGCAGGATGCTGTAAACGGACCAAACTTCAGTCAGGAGAACAACTGAGATAATCCATCCACAATCCAAGGTTAGTCATTCATATACTGCAACAACACGGGAATAGAGCAGCTGTGATAGAATTCAGCATTAATGAATCAGTGGTACAGAAGTGGAGGAAGCACGAAGTGTGAGTTGAAGAAAGTTTGATTTTTCTGACTGCTTTGTTTAACTTAATGTGTCTTATAATCCCGAGCAGCTTATGGGCCGAAAAATACGTATTTGATTTTTTTATTTGGCACACTGCAGTTTAATGTAGCAAAGCACCTCTTTTTAACTTCAGTGGATATTATACATGGTTATGCTCAGGATATGTCAGCACATTTCTACTGGCAATGCCTTTTGGTTAAACTGTCAGCGAGGAATTTGCACTGTTAAATTTTTATATAACTTTAATGCACATAAGAAGCAGCTGCTTGTTTAAGTGAAATTGCAGTGATTTTTTTTTTTTTGCACTAATAAAGTTGTGGAGTTGTAAAGTATTTTGTCTAGTGTCAATTATATCGTCAGTTATATCGTTATCGCAAATTTTCAATTTATTGTAATGAATTTATGAAGTCATTACTAGTTAACGTTAAAGGGATGGTTGGCTCAACAGAGCTCTGACTGTTTGTCAGCCTGGCTACAGAGCTGAAGAGAAACCTGGGGTTGTTCTTATTTTCTTCAATCAGTGATGAATAGTAAGATGTTCTGGCTTTGTGGAGGGCTTTCTTATAAAGCAGCAAAATATTTCTCCAGGCTAAATGATGATCCTCTAAATTTGTGACACGCCATTTCCTCTCCAGCTTACGAGTCGTCTGCTTTAGGCTACGTGTTTGAGAATTATACCACGGAGTCAGGTACTTCTGATTAGAGGCCTTAGTTTTCACAGGAGCTACAGTATCCAGAGTCGTACGTAGTGAGGCCCAGGCAGACGATCACAAATAAAACTGTTTTTTGGATCAATAAGATTGACTATTAACAGTGTGGGTAAGGGTTACTGAAGCAGCTGCTACACGTCTCAAACAGTTTGTTTGATGAGTGTATCCGCTGGGGCTGCAGGCGCACCTGGTCACTTTTACTTGAGTCTGGCATGTTTACATCACCGTGCATGACCTCTGATCCGTGCATGACCTCTGATCCGTGCATGACCTCTGATCCGTGCATGACCTCTGATCCGTCCCTGTTAAAGACAGTCACAACTCTCAGAGCTTCCTCACTCAGTAAAACAGTGGTTCCCAAACTTTTTTTGCTAGGCCCCCCGCACAAACACATCCTCCTATCACACACACATATTTTGTTTTCAAACTTCATTGCAGTTTACTGTCACTGACAGACAGAAAACAACAAGTGAAAACAAAACAAAAAAAACCAAAATAAACAAGATTTGACGGCAAGTAAAATCTGTATTAAAGCGAGATATGCTTCATCACATGTTCTAGTCTTTGGCCTGGAAGGAAGCTGGTTTGGAAGCATATCTGGTGATGCTTCATCCTCTGCTTTGTGTTTGTGTGGGAGCCCCATCAAAAAATGTTCATTATACTCGCTGTGTCCAAACACAGTTTGTTTGTTTGTTTGTTTTGTTTTCATTCATACCACGACCCCCCTGCAGTGGCTCTGCGCCACCTCCTGCAAAAACACCTCAGCCAGTAAAAGACAAACGCCTCCTCGTTTCCTACACGGTCAGAGCTGCTGCAGCAGTCTGTGGAAAAATCGTTGAAACAAACACTCGACACTGTCTCAGATCTTCAAACTTTGCTTCTAGTTCTGACTTCTTCTCCTCCGTCTAACGTGGCGACTGCAGCAGCTTCCTGTGCCAATCTGATGGTGTCACAGCGGCGTGCAGAGCGACCAGTAGGTTTTACCAGGGCCTTCTGTGCTTATTCAGGTTCCGCCCCCTCTGATGTCAGGGGTCAGCGCTAAGGAGGCGTGAAGGGGACGAAAAACAGACTTACACAGCTGACTCTCTCTCTCTCTCTCTCCCACCCTCCACCTGTGTGTCTCCACCTGTGTCTCCCACCCTGTGTCCACCTGTGTGTCTCCACCTGTGTCTCCCACCCTGTGTCCACCTGTGTGTCTCTATCAGAGGCTGCCTCTACAGATCCAGGAGAGGAACGAGAAGCTGAAGGAGGAGATGCTTAGTACGTATTGCACCTGAACACACCATTAATCAATCATCCATGAATGTCTGGTACGTACCTGTCGGTGCGACAGCGTGGTACCTGTTCAGGTGGAGACAGTGTTTTTCAGCCATAACATCACCTGTGACAGGTGAGAGGAGCCAATCGGTGACAAGACGGAAATGAAATCACATGATCGATCCACATGATTGTAAAGGCACACACAGATCAGACATGAACTCTGATCAGCTGTTGGCTCTGATTGTTCACATTACAGAGATGCAACTTAAACAATAAAATCCTGCAGCCTGATAGCTCAGGGCCTGGAGTCCTTTCACAATAAAAGCCATACATTAGACATACAATGGAGCTGTGATCTCTTTGACCTCTGACCCACAGGTAAGCTGAAGGACCTAGGTAACATGATCCTGCGGCCGTTCGGACTCTCCACCAACAACTTCCAGGTGAACCAGGACGCCGCCAGCGGCGGCTACTCCATCAACTTCATCCAGAACCCCAACAACAACAACAGGTGATGATGTCACAGTGATGTCGTTGCTCACAGCCGTGACATCACACCACAGAGCAGTGGTTCACCTGTCTGCTGATCAGTTTAGTTACCGATCATGAAGAAGCGAGTACGGATTGGTTATTGATTGGTGATTGACTCTTAATGAAGAGGAATAAAAAACCTCTGAAAGGTAATCTGTTCCAACCAGACTCCATTCATTTTCTGTCTGATTTAAGCTGCTCTGATGAAACTCTAACTTGGAGCTTCTATGCGTCACTGAGCTAAGCTGGATTAGGCCCCGCCTCCTCTGTGCTGAAGCAGTTCCAGCTGTGCAGCTGTGAGTCTTTATTAATAAAGTAAGCAGACAGGCTGTTGTCTGTTGTGGAAGTTTTCTGTTTAAATAAAGCCTGCAGACGAGCGGTGAGCGGTAGCTAACATTCCTTAATCAAAACACAAAGAACAGAAAAACCAAGCTTGGTGGAGCCTGCATGACCGCGGGACAGACGGTCAGCAGAGTCTCTCTGAGCCTAGCATGGCTCTCAGTTAAACACCTTCTCCAGGAACAAAAGGCAGTACACAGCTGTTTCACACCTTAAGGTTCACACTCCCTTGCTACCTCCCAGAGTCCTCAAAGAGACAAAAGACTCTTCCTGTGGAGTTGTCTGCTTCCTTACTACACCCTCACCATTTGTCTAACTGCATGAGTGTGAGACATGCTAAAATCCAGTGGCACCAAGGCATTATACAAGAAAATAATGTGATTAATACATAAATAAAAGAAATTCCTATACATGTCCTACAGAGGGGCGTGGCCACAGACTGAGGTCATGAAGCCAGGTACAGAGCACTCGCTGACCTCAGTGTTAGCGCTCTGATGGATCAGCTGTTTGTGACACAATAACCTGATTAGACTTAATTATCCTGACAGCAGGTGACTTCCTGTCTGACATCAAGCCCCGCCTCTAACAGCGGTATTAGCTCCTGGAAACCAAAGAAGAAGAGTACCTTCCACTTTTTTTTGTGTGCGATTTCTTTTTGAGCCTAAAAACTACTTATAATGTATTTTTTTAAACACACAGGACTATAGTGGACAACAACAAAAGGACAACTTTGGTTTGAAATTACAGCTGAATTTAGAAAATCAAACTGAACCACTTTACGGCTTTAGAGCAGAGGTGGGGAACTCCAGACCTCGAGGGTCGGTGTCCTGCAGGTTTTAGATCTCGCCCTGGGTCAACACACCTGAATCACATTACCAGGCCTCTGGAGAACTTCAAGACATGTTGAGGAGGTAATTTATCCATTTAAATCAGCTGTGTTGGATCAAGGACACATGTAAAACCTGCAGGACTCCGGCCCTCGAGGCCTGGAGTTCCCCACCCGTGTTAGGGTGTCATTAAAAACCTTTAATTAGATGAAAAAACAAAAGTCTTCATTATTCTTGTTTTCTGCTGTTTGTTACCAGGACGATATTAACCTGTGTATTTAGCTGAACAGACGTAGTTCTTCCACCATCACTGATGCTCCTCTCCTGGCGCCTCATTGGCTGTGACACTTGGTCCTTCACTGTGGCTCCAGTTGTTAGCAGACTCTGAGATCGATGGCTGTGAAATATAGATCAAAGCTTATGTGAGTTCCTGTGGGAACCGATCCAACCAATCACAAGCCGACTGCAGCACCAGTCTCTGGTCACTCCACAGACAATCCAGCCCCAGACCATTAGCAGCAGTGAGGGCAGAGACTTGTAGGCAAGGAGGTTTTGCCTGCTAACCTACCATCGTTGTCCTGCTGATAATTCTGGTCAGTGGAGGCAACCACATGTACTGACGTGGCAAAGAAAACCTTTATGTGTGGGCAGGTGGTGTTTGTTGTTGACAGCGGGGTCTGAGGAGCAGCTGCCAAACCGTCAGTTTATCATCCATGTGCTTAATCGGACTCCAGTGTTCTCGGACTTCAGGCTCACACGAGTACTGAAGTACCGGATACTCTCAACACAGTAATCTAATGTGATACTACGCTGGATACGTTATCCTGGAACTAAATGATACACACAGTTCGTGCTGGCCCACCGAGCACCGCCCCGCCCGAGTCAGTCTCCTCGTCAGGTAGTCCTGTGTCTTCCTCCTCTTCGTCATGTTCTCCTAGACCAGGCGTTACTAGAAGGAGAGTAGAAGGAGAGTATTTTGCTAACCTCTCCTCTTGTTGGTGTGTCGGCGGTTTTGATTGAAAGGTGGTAAACTGGTCACATGACATCAGTGGAAAGCCCAGGATGTGGGCTGGGTGGGCGTCACAGTCCGAGGATACACAGGTGACACGTACATGAACAAATGGGCTGGCTCTCAGAAAGTTTCATACAGTCGGGGCTCTGATGTCACTCACCTGTCCAGGTAAATGTGCGTTTCTTTCATCTTACACCGGCAGCTTATCTGACCTTTGACCTTCGACGTTCAGGGTTCAGAGGATCTTCACTGTTCGGATGAATCTCTGACCAAATGAATCAGGTCGCTGCTGTTTACCTGCAGCTGTTATTTCTGCTGCTGCTCAGTTATGTGCTGATTTATCACCTCAACACTGAGAACGTCATAAAACCAGAGAAATACAGGGCCTGTCCTCAGCGCTGCATCCACTCATGGTGCAGTTACACAGGTGTGTTAAGCATGTGTTAGACATGCAGCTTTAAATATCTGTGGTAAGTTATAATTGGTTAACATAATCCCTTCATGTCCTGATCGACCTCAGGGCACAGACCTCAGGTCAGCTCTTTGAATCCTCCTGTTTTAAAGGATTCAAAGTGACCAATCACATTATGACCCCGCCTCCTTTGGGCAAACGTAGTTCCATACAGTCACATGATCATCTGCTGGTTTTAATCATCAGATCACCCACTGAGAACAGGGTTGTCTTCATCATCATCAAATTCAAAGTAAAGATTTAAATCACAGACTGAAAAAACCCACCAGCAGGCAGAGCGTCTTCAAGCTTTTATTGTGAAAAACTCACACGGGAAACAGTGTGTGTGTGTGTGTGTGTGTGTGTGTGTGTGTGTGTGTGTGTGTGTGTGTGTGTGTGTATTACAGTGTAATTATAGTGTGTGTGATGATGATGGTCAGTGGGCTCTCCTGGACAGCAGCATCTCTCTTATGTTGTCCTCAGCTTCCTTCACGCTGCGTTCAAGGTACACCTTCCTCTGCTGGAAATCACAAGCACAAACATACTGTCAGTGCTTAGCTGTGTGTGTGTGTGTGTGTGTGTGTGTGTGTGTGTCTCGCACACCAACACTGTTCCAACCTCCTGAAATCAGACTGCAGGACAATTCATTCCTTTTTTTGTATAAATCACAACAACAGTTACATCAACGTGTTTCATTTTTTAAAGTAAAGACTAACCCCAACTATCATGTGACCCTCTGTGTGTGTGTGTGTGAGGGGGGGGGGGGGTCACATGATAGTTGAGATTGTTGCCAAGGGCCCCTCTATGAGCACCTGGCAACAGTGAGAAGGGAAAACTCCCTTTTGACAACAGTGTTCAGGAGAAAGTGTTCAGTAAGTTTAAGGTGAAACAGGTCCCAACTCTGGATAGTCCTACTTTGAGAGCTGCTCCAACCAAAGTGGGATGGATGCCGTCTCTCCTAACAAGACCAAGTTTCCCTAACCCCACGCAGAACACGCCCACACGCGTGATGTCAATCAGCAGTTAGCCACTGAGAAGAGGAGTGTGCACCTCCAACTCTTTGATCTTCTCGTCAGCCGTCTTCTGTTTGTCTGTCAGCAGGTTGTTGATCTCCTCCTTGGACTGCAGGATGAACCTGAAACACATCATGATTGAACCAATGTGATTGGCTGACACCTGCGTGACGTTCAGGTGTGTTAAGGTTAAAGGCAGGTGACTCACATGCGTCCCACACCCTCATAGAGTCGCGTGTTGTCGGGCAGCGTGGCGATCTCGGCGTGCGTCAGTTTGGCGTGCTTCTGAACGCGCGTCAGCTGATCGATCTGCAGATCGGCCATCTTGACTTTCTGCTGCGTGTCGATCATCTTCACCTGCAGCTCGGAGAAGGCCTGCGGAGCGCACCTGGGTTAGTCCCTATGGTAACAGAGCCTGCCCACTGTGAAGTACCCGCCCCCTTTAGCTCTACGTCACGGCGTCTCACCAGAAACCCACTCGCACACGATTCCGCTGCGTCACTATGACATTACGGGCTCTAACTACATCACGGTGACGACACTGAGCGCAGCTGTGTTAAAGTCACGAGCGTGACGGTCTCGGTGTCCCGCGGGCACAGACACAGGCGGAGGTCGTAGGCAGTTTAAACCGGAGACTGTGGAAAAAACACTCGACCACGTGTGAAACAGCCGCGCTAGTCACACACACAGGTGAGGCGCTCCTACCTTTTTCAGCTCCAGATCTACGGGCGCCGCCATCTTCTTTCTGCTCCCGACTCTGAGGACACACTGCGCATGCGTGAGAGCCGCCTTCTTCTTCCTCTATCTTTTTATGGGGGTAGCAAAGAGCGTCAAGTGCACTACAGCCACCTGCTGGACTGGAGCGTCTGTCTTGTTAATGTTTGTTTATAATGGAGCACTGTAACAAAAAATAATTTCCCCCAGGGATCAATAAAGTATTCTGATTCTGATTATCTGTGTCCCAAAACGTCCTTCGGAGGACCCGGCCTTCGCGGTCTACGTGGGCCGGGTCCTCCAAAGACCGAGAAGGCCGGAAGTGCGAGGCTGTGAAATAGGACGGTCCAGCCTTCAGATCTGCGTCACCGCTGTCTCGGTGGAGTTTAATAAACTCGGCCGTCTGCTCCTTGCTGTCTAAAATATAACAGGACACTGGAGTAAACTCGACCATCTCACACTTCTGTTTAATCAGTTTTCTGTTTGACGTTTATTCAGCTGTGTGAAAACCACCCGGGGCATGCGAGAGTCAGTACGGATTCAGATCAAGCAGATCAACATCATCGGCACTATTAGATTCAATAGAATACATCACAAATACCACAGACAAAAAGCAATATGTGGCTGGGTTATTCAGAGACTTGACAGAGGCATTTGACTCTATAGATCCTGATATATTAATAAGAAAACTGGAACGTTATGGTGTCAGAGGGGTAGCTCTAGATTGGGCCCGGAGTTATTTAGGTGACAGGAAGCAGTTTGTGAAATTAAATGGTGGTTGCTCCTTATGTATGCACATTGCTTGTGGTGTACCCCCAGGGCCAGTTTTGGGTCCAAAATTCTTCAACTTATACATTAACGACATCTGTAAAGTGTCCAAAGCATTAAAAATGGTTCTCTTTGCTGACGATACAAACATCTTCTGCTCTGGTGATGATCTGCAGAATTTATTGGAGGATATGAAATAAGTAAAGTGAAGTTCTGGCTTGATAAAAACAAATTATCATTAAATTTGAATAAATCTAAACTTATGTTATTTGGAAATAGTAGTTTAAATACAAATGCAAAGATTCAAATAAATGGTGTTGATATTGAAAGAGTCAGTGAAAATAAATTTCTGGGGGTAATAATAGATGAAAAACTTAACTGAGAGCTCACGTAAGATATATTCATTCCAACGTATCACGAAGCATTGCAACACTAAACAAGGCAAAGCAGGTATTAGACAAACATCCCTTCATATTCTCTACTGTTCACTGGTTTCACCATACTTAAGCTATTGTGCAGAGGTCTGGGGCAACAACTATAAAACCACATTACACTCACTTTGTACTCTTCAAAAAAAGCAGTTCGAATCATCCACAGTGCAGGTTACAGGAACATACAAACTCACTATTTTTGCAGTCTGAAATATTGAAAATCGCCAATCTAGTAAAATTCCAAACAGCACAAATTCTAATCAAAGCAAAAAAATAAAGAACTGCCAGGAAATATTCAGAGTATGTTTTTTCTTGTTGAAAGAAGGAAGCTATAATTTAAGGGCTTTTTGTAATTTCACAACAGGGAAGGTTCGTACTAAAAGGAAAAGCTTTTGTGTTTCTGTGCATGGAGTGAAACTGTGGAACAGTCTGAATATGGAATTAAAGCAACGTCCAAACATAGAACAGTTCAAAAAGAGTTATAAAAATATGATCTTCTCGAACTATAAAGAAAGGGAAAATATTGAAATTAAGTGAATGTCTCTATTTTAAAACTTTCATGATGTGATATTATAGTATATAGTTGTTCACTATTTTTATTACAGATTATATCAATGAGGAAGCAACTAAATATTAACTTATGGGATTAAATATGTGTGTACTTCTTCCCACTTCCTTTCAACATGTAAACGAATCAGAACGGCAGCGATATTGAAATGTATTGACTTTTGTATAGTATTTTTCTCTCTCTCTTATTTTCTTTACTAAATGTACCTGTATATTGTTTACATGTTTGAAATAAATTAACAAACAAACAATATGGACATTCTGTGTCCATTGTTTATTTTATTCTGAAACCTAATTTTTATTTACTTTATTCAGAAGTGTTTATTTATTGTTCTGAAAGCTGGAGACAAATAGTTCACTGATATTTTGTTGAATTACAATGTGGACACTCTGCAATAATTTAACAGAAGTGCTTGTTTTTTACTTGAAGTTTTATTTTTGTGGTCATTTTTATTAATATTTTATTTTTTATCAGCAGAGAATAAAATAAAACCGGTTTTCCAATTCAATGCATTTTTGTGTGTGTGTGTGTGGTGGAAGTATCGGTTTTTGTACTCGGTATCGTTAAGTACTCAGATCCAAGTATCGCTATTGTATCAGTTTGAAAAAATTGGTATCGCTGCATCCCCACTATCACCATTAAACTCAGCAGCACTGATGGGCCATGCTCTTTTCCTGCATTTCTAACAGCCCGCATTCTTTTTATTGCAGTCACCTGTCCTGAGAAACCGGAAATCACTTCTCTACATCCGTCCTTTCCACCCAGTGGCGATCCTAGCCTATTTGGCGCCCTGGGCGAACACTCCCTCTGGCGCCCACCACACACACACACACACACACACACACAGAAAACATTAAGGATTGTACTTTAACCCTTTAAAGCTGGTCGGCGCGGGCATGCCCCGTTTTGCGTAACTATTTTTAAATCCCTGTAGAACCGGAACCACGTAAGCTAGCACAATAAATTTTTTTGCATATGAAACCGGAGGAGTTGTACTTACATCTCATGCCATCAGCTTGTCCTCGGTCACGGTTTCCTTCCACATATAGCTTTGCAAAAACTGCATCAAAGCGCTTGCAGGAACAAAAACATAAACACGCTTTGCCGATCCGATCAGCTGTTCGTAACACTTCCTACATCGGAATAGATGTCAGCGCGAACAATCGCATGTCCACCATTACCTGCCCGAAACCGGAAGTGATGTCATTTTTGCGGAAAATGTTGTTTTTTACTTGTAGGCCTTATAAGCCTTTACTGGTGTTTGACTTTATGCTTTTCTGAATAGTTTCTGGGATGCTTAGAACTCGAATTGCACTGCTGGAAATAGTTTATTTTGATGCACATGCTGTTTTCTTTACAAATTTGCATTATAGGATTGTTTTTCGTTTTTTCTGCAGTATATAAAAATTGGTGTATCTCAAAAATAAAACTATGAAGACACTCAAAATAAATGTCCTGTTGTTGTAAACTATTTTTGCAATGTTTTTGTATTTAAAGTTTTGAGGGATAAGCCTCTTAAATTTCTCTAAGTAGAAATATATGTTAAAAAAAAACGATTTTAAATTTTCTTGTAGTTTATTGCACATTTTTGCAATTTATGTAGTTACTATGGACTTAATGCAGACATATTATTAAAATTTGGGCTATAACAGTTGTATTGATGTATAGCAACTTGAAATGCTACTACACCATGTAAAAATATAAAGTACGCTCTGGCGGACTTGGTTCTATGGTAGGTCTTAAAGGGTTAAATCATCAAACTGTAAATCATAAATTTTGAATTGTTATTGATCCCTTTACTCCTGGTCCTAAAGTGTATATTTATTTTCTTACTCTTCTTATATTCATTGTTTGTTTACTTGCACTGCTGTAACTGGAGCCTCGTCGTCTCGTCTCTCTGGACTGTATGTAGCGGAGATGACAATAAAGTTTACTTTGACTTCAGCACCGAGCAGGCGCACCGTGCAAATTATAAGTCTGTATCATGATGTCTGGTGTTTTCGTGTTTGTTGGTTTGTTTTTATTTTGCGGGTTGGTGATTAGATGCTGCTCCAGCCAGCCAGAGAACCCCCCCCCCCGCTCAAAAACCGCCACTGTGTTTCTCTCCTCTGTGGATGAGATGAAAGGCTGCTGTGAACACAGGTAACAGAAGGTAGAGCCAGGCAGGTGGAGTGAGGCAGGTGTGATGTTGGACATGAAGGAAACTGAAGGAGGTCTGCACTAGTGATGTTCGATTCGTGAACGAATCGTTCAATACTCGAGAATCACTTTACTGACTCGTGAATCATGATTCACAAGCCCAACTGACTCACTGACTCATCCCTATTGCTGTTAGCAAACTAATTCCATTAGTAGAAATATATCTAGCTTATAATTAAAATTGTGGGGGAAAAAAACAACAGCCAGTTTCGTAACAAAAGCATTTCTGCTCTGAACTGGAAGAAAAAACCCTGAGTAGAAGCTCACATCAAGAAAATAGCTCCTCGGTTCAGAGTAGCATTGCGCTGCTAACATGCTAACAACACATTTGAGCTACTCACCCCCTCCCTTCCTGTGCTGAATCGTAAGCATAAGCGAATCACTCAGGACTCGCTCCTCCCTCCTGTGCTGAATCATAGAGTGAACGAATCACTCACTCACTCACTAACCCCCTCCCTCCTGTGCTGAATCAAAGAGCGAACGAATCACTCAGGACTCACTAACCCCCTCCCTCCTGTGCTGAATCAAAGAGCGAACGAATCACTCAGGACTCACTAACCCCCTCCCTCCTGTGCTGAATCATAGAGCGAGTGAACGAATCACTCACTCACCCCCTCCCTCCTGACTCACAGCTTCTTCTTCTTCTTGGTTGGCAACCAATGTTAAGGCGCATTACCGCCCCCTGGCTCACAGCGCAGTGGACATTTAGATGAGAAAATATATATTTGACACACTTAAGGAATATATTATTAAAATACAAATAAACAAAATAAATGTTTATTAAGCAATTTTGATAGGAAATTGCTTAATTTTAGAAATGTTTTTGCTCTTTTTTCTCTATAAAATAGTTGTTGTTGTTTTTTTTTTTTTGAATCATTCATCTTAGCAGTGGGATTTACATGAAAAGGGAAACAAATTAAGTTTGAGTGAAAATGTAAAATTTTTGCACTCTCTGGTCAACTGACTCAGTGAATCAAATGACTCAAAAAACCCGATTCACTTTGGTGAGTGACTCATTAACACTCGATTCAGTAAAAAGAATCAAATTTACCATCACTAGTCTGCACGAGCGCTGACGGAGGCCTCCTCCTCCTCCTCCTCCTCTGCTCATGCGTGACTCCGCCCCCGGAAACGGAAGTCTGTATGCGCGCGGAGTTTAATTTGAGCAGCATCTCGCGCGCCGGTCAGTGGGTTTCAAAACAGCAGCGAGCAATAATCGATAATCAGCGATCGATCCGTGAACATGGCGACCCCCCCGAAGAGGCCGTGCCCCCCTCCCCGCAGCCCGCCGCTGAACGGCAGCTTTTCCCGCCAAGGGAAGGAGAAGAAGATCTCCATCGAAGGAAACATAGGTGAGCTCACCGGGGCGCGCGCCCCCCGGACCGGCTGGACGCTCACGGACCCCGACTGACCCGGACCGACCGGGGCAAACGGACACGGGGGACCGACCCGGACCGCCGGTTAACGAGCTCTCAGACCCGGGTCTGTAAGTCCGCGAGCCTCCCGCCTTCACGGAAACAAGTGGCGCCAAAACCGCCCGCTTATCATCAATAATCAGCTGTTTGTGATCGATAAACAGCTGTTTCTAGTCACAATTAGCTGTCCGTGGTCAATTGCTGTTTATATCGCAAATCAATTGTTTGTAGTCAATACTCAGCCCTGTGTTCAATAATCAGCTGTTGATGATCGATAACCAGCTGTTTATCGTCAAAATTTGCTGTCAACAGTCAGTAATCATCTGGACGTTTCCATCATCATCGAGTGACTTCTTACGATAATCGATTGATCATCAGCTGTTTGAACTCAATTATAAGCTGCTTGTCTTTGAAAATCAGCTGTTTGTGATCAATAATCAGCAGTTTTTAATAGAGCTGTGCTGCTGGGGTTAGAAGGCGGAGGTTTAAATTTGGGTGTTAAATAGGTGGAGCTTGCTCCTTTAGGTGTTTGAAGGTGAACGCTGGTCATGTGGAGTCTGTGGGCGGAGCTCAGGTGAGCCAGACTGATGGAGGTTTGCAAGTCGAGGTCAGACCTCCAAAGGTTGATTCTGTTCATCTGGACGCAGAGTTTTGTGGGAGAAACGTTTCGTCACTCATCCAGGTGACGTCTTCAGTCTCAGGTCAGAGTTTTGATCTCCAGAGCGAGGACGTGACCTCATCACTGAGGTTGGGGTCAGGTGACAGCGTGAGGAGTGTGAGCAGAGACAGAGGTTGAATCAGCTGCTCATGGTTGCCATGGTTTTACTTGATCCTGCGGTCACATGACTTCGGTCCTTTTCCTAAGCCCCACCCACACAGGAAGTCCTACTGCATCAGCATTGATGCTGATTTCCTGTATAAGTGTGTGGAGCATCAGTAGCTCCACACTGCACGCCGCCTTGGGTCCAGCTGGCAAAGAGGGAAAAGGCCAGCTCAATAAGAATAACAGGAAGTGGGTCGTTGTTACCAGAGCTAATGTTACCACGGTAACTGACTCAGAGTTTAACTTGGCTCACTTTGTGGAACAGTAAACCTGAGATTGTGTCATGTCAGGGTTACCTGAACAGGTGTGATTCCTCCAATCAGGCAGGACCAGAGATGTGTCACATTTCTGTGTCTCACCCTTGTGTCTCACCCGTGTGTCTCACCTGTGCCTCCAGCTGCAGGAAAGTCGACGTTTGTGCGCCTCCTTCAGGCTGCATCAGAGGACTGGGAGGTCATCCCTGAACCCATTGGCAAGTGGTGCAACGTGCAGAATGACAGCGATGACGTTTACCTGGTGAGCCTGAATGCAGCACACATTCTCTAAAGTCTGTGTTTACTTGCTTGTTTACCTGCTTGTTTACCTGCAGGAGCTGAGCTCATCTCAAAAGAGTGGAGGAAACCTGCTGCAGATGCTGTACGATAAACCCAGCCGCTGGTCCTACACCTTCCAGGTAACACACCTGGCTCCATCCCCTACCATAGCAGCACTGTGTGTCAGACATATGTGTACCTGTCTCAAGTGAGTCTCACCTGTGTGCAGAGCTACGCGTGTCTGAGCAGAGTTCGAGCTCAGCTTCAGCCTCCATCAATCAAACTTCAGCAGGCAGAAAACCCCGTCCAGTTCTACGAGCGCTCCGTCTACTCCGACAGGTAACTTACCTGACAGGTCTCCAAAAGGTTGCTTCTGTTCATGTGGACGTAGCGTTTCGTCATCATCAGGTGACGTCTTCAGTCTCAGCTGACTGCAGGTTTCAATCTTATAAACATAATGACTGAAACCAGCCCACTGGAGGAACAATGGGCTGGGAGGTCAGTTCCTTAATCTTAATTATGTAAATTCTCATGACCATTGATCACCTGACAGGTAACTCGCACGCATTTAACACAGACACAGGTGTGAGACATGTAACTCCTGTGTGTACAGGTACGTGTTTGCGTCAAACCTGTTTGAGAGTGGCGACCTGTCGGAGACGGAGTGGAGTGTGTATCAGGACTGGCACACCTGGTTACTGAACCAGTTTGAGTCCGACATCGCTCTCGACGCCATCATCTACCTCAGAGCCCCGCCACAGGTAAAGACGTACAGGAGAACCTGGAGAGTCCTGCCACCTCAGGGTAAACGCATCGCCCTCTGTGATGGGCTCTCCTTCCTTCGGTTGCCTTCAGGTGCCGTGTTTGTGTGTGTATTTTCCAGCGCTGCATGCAGCGGCTGCTTCATCGCGGCCGGCAAGAAGAGCAGGAAATTCCTCTGGAGTACCTTGAGCAGCTGCACTTCAAACATGAAGCCTGGCTCTACCACAGGAACCTCAGGTAACTATATGCCACTGAGCGTGCTCAGAGCCTCAGCGGTGCATTCAGGAGCGCCTTTTTAACCTGTGTTTGCATTAAGGTTGGACTTTGATTATTTGAGCGAACTTCCTGTTCTCGTCCTGGACGTCAACGACGACTTCAAGAACGACCGCATCAAACAGGAAGCCATCATCGACAAGGTCAGTCTGAGCTTTTATTTTTGAAGGTTTTCCTTCTGATGATGGTGGTTTTATTTGTTTTTCATACACGTCCCAAACCGCTCTGTTTCTTCTCTTGGTTACAAACAACCAGTGAACCACTTCTTGTTTGCTTTTATGTAGAAGTCATTGACTCCTCGTCTGTATAACGAGTGACTGTTTGTCAGGAGTACCGTCACTGTCAGAGTAAATTGTTAAATGTTGTCATTGTTGCACTTAAATGTGTAAAGCGTGCCTTAAACTGCACGGTTAGATATTCTTCTGTTCGTCCGCGACACATCTATGATGCTGGAGGAGGTAATCAGCTGTAGCTGTTTAACTACAGGCAGGTTTCATGTGAGATTCTGGTTTCCTTATCTTGTGAAGGATGTCCACTCCCGGCCATTTAGGGGCTCGCCTATGCTTGCATATGGTGAGCCATTAAAGTTAAGCTGTATACGGGTGTGGGGAGATGGCCTTTGGATAACCAGGAAATGTGGTTAACAGTTGTAATCATATATTGTGTGGCAGGAAGACACACACACACACGGTGATTTTAACCATTTGTGGGTGTTACAATGGGTGGTGCTTGTATTCACTGAATAAAAGGCTGCAGGGAAGGCTGTTTCTTGGAAGTTGGCTAGGAAACAGTGGGGGGTGAAGCGCAGACCCAACGATCGCCACGAGAGGAAAGACCGTCAAGCTGTTATTGGGGTTTTTAACAATCAGTATCTTAATTCTTAATAGAAATCTCAGTCTTTCCTGTGTTTTATATTCTGATGTGTGCCTGTTTATATAAAGCAACACGCCTAACATGTGTTTAATCTGTTTTTGAACATCGTTCCTGAGATTAACTGAATAAACTGTGTAAACTCTGTGACCTGCGCAAAAGTTTTTTTACTTTGAAGTAACAACTGTGACAGTAAAATATGTCAGATTCTTCCATGTTTGGCTGTTTGTTCATGTATGTGCTGCTTACGTGTTTCTGTGCTTGTATTTAATTCTCATTTAACTTTCACCTGGTGGTTTTATTTTGAAAGGCTTTTGTAATCTGTTAACAGGACTTAATTTTTATCTGCAGGTCAGAGAGTTTCTCACCACACTGTGAAGCTCATCCACCAATGAGAGCTGCTGGGAGAAGTGGTGGCGCGTCT
Organism: Perissodus microlepis; assembly: GCF_051167445.1. Lineage (NCBI taxonomy): Eukaryota > Metazoa > Chordata > Actinopteri > Cichliformes > Cichlidae > Perissodus > Perissodus microlepis. The sequence goes on along the minus strand of NC_140470.1, from coordinate 33,847,051 downwards.
GATTGGACGACTGATGTGGTTTTTTGTTGTTGTTGTTTTAACTTGTTTTTATATTTTTGTAGTTTAACTGTGTGTGTGTGTGTGTGTGTGTGTGTGTGTGTGTGTGTGTGTGTGTGTGTGTGTGTGTGTGTGTGTGTGTGTGTGACCATGATATATTTACTTGCTCTTAGCTTCATATTTATCCTTCAGTCTGATCATTCCTGTTTGTCCTGACAGTGAGGTGTTGTTGAAGCCACCACGATGCCTTCAGGGCCCGTTGGTGTTCTGGTTTCTGTGTGAATAAAGTTAAACTGAATGAGCACGCTGAGTTCTTTTAAAGACCAAAGTCCAACATGTCAGTGAAACAAGTGTGTGTGTGTGTGTTCAGGCTCACTTACAGCTCAGAGGTTTAACTCTGTGAAGCTGGATTTAAGAAATAACTAACTAGTTATTGGAGCATGTTTAGCGCCGTCTTGTGGCGGTAAAGGACGTGACAGTGTAGTCAGGTTAACCAGCGGGTCACCTGACTCAAACAGGCTCCCCTCCACACTGATTCATTCAGAAAGCGTCTACAGACCCGAACATCACAGCTAATGAGTGGATTCACGTGTTTCACTGCAGCTCGCCACAGCGAGAAACCGCCGACAGCATCAGAGAGACACAACGACAAGCCTCTACAGTTCTTATTTACCTCTCAGTTATTGGTTCAGTCGTTAGTTAGCGGCAACCAGGTGACGTCATGTTTCATACTGCCACAGGATGGCGCTATGCACGCTCCTTTAAACGCCGTGCCACAGTTAAACCTGTGACGGTGTCAAAGCAGGGCTCCTTGCTGGAAACGAACCTGAACACGTATGTTTCACGTTCACCATGCTCAGCGTTCTGGTTGCACACCTGAGCATCGGTGCTGCTCTGTGATCAGCTGGTTTCAGGTACCTGCTGTCTCTGTCATTGATTAGCCAGCCTTGAACGCTCGCCACTCTGCAACGATCAACCGGATATTTAAGCGCGATTTGTTGTCAGTGGTCACTGAGACGTCACAGCTACTCCAGCTGTGAGTGAGGCGTACCTGGAGGGGACACACCTGAGAGGTGTGTCGGTTACCCGTGTTCACACCAGGGTTTTAATAGTTTTGCAATTTTCATTAGTTTTTATTTTTATTTAGTTTTGACTTCAGATTTTCAATTTTATATCAGTTTTAATTAGTTTTTACCAATTGTTTGCTAGTTTAGTGTAGTTTTTATTTTTTTGAAAATCCTTAGTTTCAGTTTAGTTTTGATTAGTTTCAGTTATAGTTTTAGTTGTGTTTGCAATAATTAAGTGTAACAAAGTCCCAGTTTCATCATATCAGTCATGCTCTTCTGCTTATCCTTGGGTATGTTGCTATTCCAGCTACCATACTGCACCCTGGACAGGTCGCCTGTCTGTCGCAGGGCTAACACGAGACGGACAACTCCCATTCCCACCTATGGGTTATTTAAATAAATAAATAAATAAAGGCAGATGAACAACCATTGATACCAGGCAACTATAAAATGTATATCTTGGCCCCAATGAGACTATTAACTCTTGCAGCACCGGGTGTTCGTAATTTTGGTTCAAGTGAATTGATAAACTTTTTGAAGGCAATTGACTCACACAGTTGTGTAGATATCCCCGTCCTGTTGTCTCGGGATGCATCACGCTGCCTTGCCTGGGGTTAGCTTCTGTTTCTGGGGATGAGGGTTGAGTGTGCTCTCTTACCTTCTCAAGGTAAGCTAGCTTAGCCTTCTTGTGTGAGCTTTTCAAGTGCACTTTAAGGTTTGTGGGATTTTTTCCCTTTAGAAATGTCCCTCATAATTTGTCTCTTTCCACTACAAGACACTTGCTTTATCCAAAACACAGTCATATTCAAAGTAATCCCAAATTGGACTCTGGCGCTTTCTCCCGACTTTTCCTGACATGATTCTGACGGAGCAGCAACACAGACGACTCGACTAACGTACTGCCACCTGCTGGCATAATGAGACACAGCAAGAAAAAAATCTGGAAACTAAACTTCATTTTCACCCTTGACTCTTGTATGACACGCACACATCAATGAAAACTAAACACATTTTTGCTATAAATTCAGTTAATTTTAGTTAGTTTTGTGAACACTCATTACAGTTTTAGATAGTTTTCCTTTTTTTGTTTTTATTTTTATTTCTGTTAACGAAAATGTTTTTTCACTTCTAGTTTTCGTTATTTCGTTAGTTTTCGTTAACGATAATAACCTTGGTTCAGACTGATACAGATGTTCAAAAAGCACACGTTCACCCTGAGGAGGGCCTGTCTGACCTTTGACCTCTGAGGGTTACTCAGACTGAGTGTGATGGATGATTACAGAGGTCGGTAATGATCAACTGAGAGACAGCGAAGCGTGACGGGAACAACGTCGAGTCATCGTGAACAAGGCGGATTCACTAATGACCTGTACACAGACTGGGATGTTCACTAAACATTTCTTTTGTCCCGTAGCTCACAGACTGATTTATGATTGGTTGGTTGATTTGTTGATCAGTAGAAACTCGGTAGAACAGTTTCATGTTTGAGACATTTTGTATTTCCAAAGAGAAACTTTGTCACAGAGAGAAACAGCCAAACATGAACTGAACAATTCAGTTTATTTTCAATTCAAAGTCTAAAATCAGACAGATTTTAAATGGAGTCTGGTCTGTTTGATCAGAGCCTGAATGTGAACTAAGACTGACAGGAAGGAGCAGTTTGAGCTTGAATAAAATCTAAAATCAGACAGTTTTTAAATGGAGTCTGGTGTGGCAAACTGACCGTTTCATTTTAAGGCTTTTCAAGAGTTTTTGTGTGACTGAAGAAACATCTCACGCTGTGACCTCTGACCTGTGTCAGTCTTTCTGCAGCTTCATAAACACTGTAAAGTCGCCTGCTCTGCTGTGCCCTGATTGGGACACTGACACACGTGTCACAGCGTGTTCATGAGTTGCTGCCGCCACCATTCGGAAACCTGCTGAGATGATTGTTTACAAAAACTGCTGGACAAATTCCAGCGAGAAGCTCAGTGAGGAGCAAGGACACGAAAACAGATGACTCCACGGGGGGGGGGGGGGGGGGACAAGTTTCCACAGTTTTCAGATGTTTTGAACACTTCCTGATGAACTGTTATGGACTTTTATTTTGAAATCACAACAGTATGACTAAGATAGCCACAATAAAGTATTTTATTTTGAAAAAAACTAAATGTCTAATTCTTCTAATTGTTGTCTAATTTTTGTGTTCTATCCAGTTTTTCTCTCGCGAGATGTTCAGATACAAACTTATTATTACTGATACATGATTATGTTCCTGTTCCTGATCTTCTGCTCCAGTCTTCCTGTTCTTTATTAAAATACTCGGGTCGCTGTCAGAGCACAGACCGCATTAGTTCTCTGTGGTGGAGTGCTACAGTGTGATCGTTTCCTCCCTGCTGAAGGTGGCTGTTTGGTTGGTGGTGATGTTGGTGGTGACCTTGAGGGTGTCGCCAGTGTCTCACAAACATTAACACAAACACAAAGTTAGGAAAATAGACAGTGTCCTAAAGTCACTGATTAATGTCCAGTCACTCATTTCCTCTCAGTCTGTCTTCTGCCTGCTCCGTCAGTCGCCCCTCCGTCAGCGGGCCGTCCGGCAGCCTCTGTAAGTACTCTGAGTAAATCCTCTTTCTGCCTCTGCATTCTCCTCAGCTGCAGACTGTAATCCTTTAAGAGCTCTTACCAGACTCCATGCAAATATTTCACAATTTTAGACTCGAGAAGAAACTCGGAGCAGTTGTTTTCATGTTTTTCACTCTTTGACCTTTGACCCAAACACCTGCTCAGGTCTGCTGTTTGGTTTCTTGTCAGGTTTGTTCTGATGGAACAAAAGTTCAGATCCTGAGAACACCTGGAAGCACCTGAAGATACCTGCTGCTATTTGTTGTTGTTGCTGAGATGGGATTCGCTGAGCTGCTGGATGAGGTGAGACACTTAAATTCCTCCTATACAAGAAATAACTTCACTGTCCAGGTGTGTAGGGTTAGGGTTAATGTGTTTCCTGTTGTTATGGCAAGGTTGGTGGGTTTGGCAGGTACCAGTGGATCCATGTGACCCTGATCAGTATACCTGGTTTGCTGATGGCGAGTCAGAACCTGCTAAACAACTTTGTCTCTGGAGTCCCCACTCACTACTGCAGCATACCAGCCAATCACAGCTTGAGCAACCTGTCGCACCTTCACCAGGTGACCTGTCAGCCTGACTGTCTACCTGTCTGGGCATTTTAGTGCAGGCACTATGATCCCATTTCTTTAGTTTTCTCAATTTTACTTCCTTAAATCAATAAATCTGGATAGATGAATGTGATTGGTTGTTTCAGGTGGATGAGAAGCAGCTGCTGAAAATGTTTATCCCTCCTGATTCTTCAGGAAATAGACTGGCCCGCTGCAGGAGGTAAGGTTTCCTTCCTTCTTCTCAGTTGTTTAAATAATTAACCTGACCGTCACATCATTTCCTGTTGCACCTGTTGTCCAGGTATGCGAATCCTCAGTGGCAGCTGTTAGCTGCTAACAGTTCCACTAATGTTAGCCACCTAGAGACCGAAGACTGCATTGACGGATGGACCTTTGAGCAATCAGACTTTCTCGCCACCACCGTCTCCGAGGTAGCGGCAGGCACACGACGAGCCTATTAGCGCGCATTGCCACAGATATGTTAATGAGGTCACCTGTCTCTTACCTGTCAATCTCTCACCTGTGTGTGTCACAGTGGAGTCTGGTCTGCTCCCTCCGTCCTCTCAAACAAATGATTCAAACCATTTATATGGGTGGAGTTTTAACGGGAGCCATAGTCTACGGCAGCTTATCTGACAGGTGAGAGTTACCTGTGTATACCTGTTCAGTGTCTCAGGTTAGCAGTGCAATCAGACCCCTTCTGTCTATCTCTCAGGTTTGGGAGGCGGTCCATTCTGATTTGGTCATACCTGCAACTTGCTGTGCTTGGCTGTAGCTCCGCCCTTTCCCCCACATACTCCACCTACTGCATCTTCAGGTTTCTGAGTGGGATGGCGGTGTCTGGGGTCATCATCAACGGAGTTTCCCTAAGTACCCGTCTACCTGGTTCCCTATTTACCTGTCCACCTGGGCACTTGTCTGTCTTCCTAACTGAGTGTCTCCTCAGAGGTTGAGTGGATCCCAACCAAGACGAGGACAGTAGTCGGCACACTCAGTTCCTTCTTCTTCACCTTTGGTCAAATGGTCCTGGCCGGGCTTGCATATTGGCTGAGAGACTGGAGGAAGCTGCAGATGGTTGTCTGTGCACCTAACTTCCTGTTCTTCGCCTACAGCTGGTCAGTCAGACTTAAAAAAAAGACAGTGATTGGTCAGGTGTTTCTCTCTGCTGTCCAATTGGTCAGGTAGTTCTCTCTGTGCTCTGATTGGTCAGGTGGTACTCAGAGTCAGCTCGATGGCTTGTTTTGAACCGGCGCTCTGAGGACGCATTGAAGAGTCTTCACCGAGTTGCTCGGATCAACGGGAAATCAGAGATGATCGATAAGATCACTGTTGAGGTAACGTGGCCACCTGTGTAAAAGTGCAATTTCTCCAATCAGATGCTGAGCTCTGTACCATGTGACTGCAGGTGCTCCACTCTCACATGAACAAAGAGATTGAGTCGGCTCATTCAACATTCACGGTGTTCGACCTGCTGAGGACCCCGGGGATGAGACGCATCTCCATTTGTCTGATGGCCGTCTGGTCAGACATACACCTGCTCATATGCTCACCTGTCTCACCTGCTTACTTGTTTACCTGTTTACCCATTTACCTGTTTACCCATTTACCTGCTCTTCTGTTTACCTGCTTCTTCTATCTGTTTTATGTTTTTTTATTAAATAAAATGAAGCTCCTGTATCCACCTGTACACCTGTGTACTCACCTCTGTGCAGGTTCTCTACTAGTTTTGCATACTATGGCCTGGCGATGGACCTCCAGAAGTTTGGGGTGAGCAACCCGATACCTGTCTTCCTACTTACCTGCTGAAGTTTCAGTACACCTGTTTAAACTTCTTCTCCCATCCTATTGGTTGGATCTACTGTGCTTCCTTCCTGTTGGTTGTTTGTTGTTGCAGGTGAGTATTTACCTGATGCAGATCATCTTTGGAGCTGTAGATATTCCCGCCAAACTGTTTGCATTGGGAATACTCAGTTACCTGGGGAGGCGGGTCTCTCAGGCAGTTTGTCTCTTCTTCTCTGCCACCATCATCTTTGCCAACATCTTTGTCCCCACAGGTACATCCTAATCCTGATCCCGATTCTGAATCTATTGGAGACCCTGGCCCTGATTCTAATTCGGAAACTGATCCCAATCCGTATTCTGATCACAATCTTGATTTAGATCCTATTCCATATCCCCAAATTTATCATAACACTGATTTAGGATTGTGATCCCAAATCTGATTCTGATTCAACCCTGATCCTGATCCAGAATCTGATCCTGATGCAATCTGAACTGTAATCTTAATCCCGATTGTGATACTGCCCTGTTCCTGATTCTACTTTAGATCCCGATTCTAATTCCAATTTGAATTTTTTAAAAGAATCCTAATTCAAATCATGGTCCTGGATTCTGACAACGACCCAATCTGAATTGGAATCGTGATTCGACCCTGATATGAACATAACCCCAATCCATTCCTATTTCCTGTCCTGGATTTGATCATGACCCTGATCTTAATTAGGATCCCAGTCACAATCCTAATGCTGACTCTGATTTCAGTGCAGATTCTGATCCTGGTCTGAAACTAATTCTAATCCAGATCCTATTTCTGATCCTGAATATGAACCTGACTCCGACCCAGAGTCTAATTTTGGATTCTGATCTTTATCCTGATCTAAGTCCCAATCTCTATTGAAGTCTGGGTCTTGATTTTGACCCCAATCCAAATGTGGACCATGATCCCAATTCTAATTTCAATACTAATTCTAATTCCTATCCAAATCTTTGATTCTGGCACTGATCTAGGTCTTTAATCCTAATCCTAATTCTGACCCTATGTCCTATCGTGAACCTGAACAAAATCCTGACCCTGCCTTGAATTCTGATCCTGGTCCTATTCCCAATCCCGTTTCTAACCCCACAGACATGCAGACTCTGAGGACCACGCTGGCCTGCCTGGGTAAAGCTTTCACCTCAGCCTCCTTCACCACCGTTTACCTGTACACCGGTGAGCTGTACCCAACTGTTATCAGGTGATTAAATAAAACCAATGGCTCATATTTAATATTAAATAATGTTAATTTACCTAACAAAAAAACACATATCTACAGGATCAAATTGCTGAAACAACTGATTAATGAGTTTGAGTAATAGTCCTGTTCCGATGACTTCATAACCACTGGTCTGAATACTAAACATCGCAGCTAGGCCAGGGTCATGTGACTCATCTCAATAACTCACTGATAGGATGAGGCAGGTCTCACAACGGTTTCACCCGAAACCTCTGCTAAAAATGACCCACACCCTTTTTCACACCTTGACTCGGGGCTCAGCAAGCTTTAAGACCCAAAGAGCCTTTTGGACCCAGTTTTCACGGAAAAGAAAACTGGGAGCCGCAAATACTTTTTGACATCTAAAACGAAGATAACACTGCACACATTGTTTTTTACCGTTATGCTTTGTATAAACAACTATAGTGTGTTGCTTATGAAATCCATGAAGTGCTACAAAGAAAATGAAATTTTATTTATGTAATGAACACATTTTGAACTCTTAAAAAATTATAACAAAAAAGAAAAACATCCAGGGGAAGGTCTCTTTTAAATTAATTAAAAAGATGAACTTAAATTATCCATGTAGCAAACAAAGACTGAGCCGTCATCCTTGTATCCCCTTTGGGCTTTGACCTGAATTTTAAAAATAACTGGAAAAAAGCACTATGCTCCTAAAAAATGAATAATAAATATTTGCAAAATACCTGCATAAATATTTATTTTGCCTGGTTAATGTGTATGGTGGGGCGTGGTCTGCAGTGCTGCTGCAAGAGAGGTGGTCACACCTGCCTTAAAGTCGGTGCTCTCTCTGCTGTTGTGTTATGTGTCGGACTGTGTGCTGGAAATAAAACCAGTTGCATGCGCACAGCAACCGTGTGTGAAAAGAGGCCAATAAAGAGAAGCTGTAAAGCATGTTCATGTAAACATCATTGGGTCTGCCGTGATATAATAATAATAATAATAATAATAATGATGGATTGCATTTATATAGCACTTTTCAATGGGACTTCTACTCCTGAACCTCTGAACATACTGGTAGGCCGTTCTCGTCAGAAGTAAATGCAAATGAATCTGCCCAGGCATCATTAAATGTTCTATTTTCTTCAGATATGATCTGATGAGAACCTTCAGACATGTTGCCTTGCACTCTATAAACTAAATTACCAGCTGACGGGGGGAGAGCACTGTTGTTTTATTATTATTTAATGCTGACCTATGCTTCCTTATTTTTCTTACTGTGTGGAACTTTGACATTTTGAATAATAATTCAAAGTTATGTTACAAAGAAGTGCAATACAAATTATTAACCTGCTGGCTGTTACCATCACACTGTTTCTATAGTCCACATTATGAAACTTAAATGAGTTATTATTACTATTATCTCTAAAGCACAGTGAAAATGACACAGTCTAAACTGTGTATAAAGTTTGTTTTCTGTTTGTTTTTTCAGTGCAGGAATCAGACTAAAATGTGTTTCTGTTGTTGGGCTTGAACGGCAGAGTACACAGCAAATCCAGCATGTCCAAATTAACACTGTCAGATTTGATTTCAACACTATTAAAGTGTCTGTATGGGTCCACACCAGAGAGTGTTAATTTAACTCTTTTTGGAGAGTTGGTACGTTAACTCTGATTTAGTGTTAAACACTAAATCTATCTGGAGTTGATAATTTAACACTTACTAATGCTAACTAGGTGTTAAGAGTTTATATATTAACTCTCAAAGAGTATTTTAGTTTAACTACGTAAGAGTTATCTTCTAATTAATTCTAAAAAGCGGGAATTTTCCTGTTCTGAACTTCTAGAAATTTCTTTTGGAAATAAACATTTACTAAAAAGACGCAATGGTTTTTGAAAAACATTTATTCTGAACTGTGCACCACAATTTCAAAACATTTTCTGAAAGATGTAACAGTGTACATGTTCTCACTTTCATTAGAATTTTGTTTATCAAAAGGTCTGACATAGGTGAGCTGGTAAATGCAAATAACAGCATTCTCATCACTTAATTCTTCAATACAATATGCATGTCCTTCATTCATCACTTTGTGGAACTTCAACGCACTTCTGCTCTCCCCCATATTCCATCTTCACAAGCATATCCTATGTGGAGATTGAAAAAAAAAAAATTAGTTGACACTAATTAATGACACAAATAATCTGGTAATCAATTGCAGCACAGTAAAAAAAAAAAAAAAGGAATCCTCTTTGAGCCATTACTTGTGTAAAGTATTTTCCCAAAAGACAAGGACACAGGCAACAGGTAATACTGAACTAAATGTAAAACCTCAACCTTTTTCATTTTTACCTAAACCGTGTGCACAAAACTCTGGAGGGATCTAACTGCTAACGTAGAACCCAGTCAGGACATCTGCTACTGCTGTTTGCTCGTTTTTTTTATGGGAGATCGTTTTCAGGCTTCAAGTAGCACCATTATACCAACATTTCACATTCTAGACATTGTTTTAGGTGTATTTGACCAAAAGTTTGACTGAAAATTCACATGCAAGCTTTTTTTCAAGGCTGTGGTATTTGCCGCAAACAATACCTTTCAGCTAGCTAAAACAGAATATTATGCTATCACCAAGCAACATGGCTAATGCCTTTCACACAGCTTTGTCTCAACTCCAAAGAGCCACAGAAGTAAAAGCTAATAATAGTAATTGAAACAATCTTTGAAAAAATGACTTACCAAGCATGGCAAACAACTCAAATATGTAGAGCAAAATGTTCTGAAACGGCTTCACTTCAGCTTCGATTGGAGCCTATGGTGCTGGGGGCGGAGTCTGTGAATTTACTCTATTAGTGTCATAGCCCCTGTAGGAGTTCAGAGTTAAGAGGTCAAGAGTTAATGTTTCCATTGTAACACCTCCAGATTTGACATAGAAACACTCATTTTTAACACTCGGTTTTAACTACTATCATTTTACACCTCAGAGTTACAATAAAAGAATGTGACTCTACTTAGAGTAAAATTAACTCTACTTTTGCAAGAAGACTACTAACACCAAAACATTTGACACTTTTGAATTTGCTGTGTACTAAGTATGAAAATGTGTAATTCTCTTTTGGTTTTTAAATGAATGTGGTATCAGTTTTTATGAAGTTTGCTGTTTAGTTTATTGTTGTTTTTTCTGTTGTGGAGGGTAGAGTTGCTTTAATAATGAGAACACGGGCGTAAGTGTTGCAGCCTGTTCAATCACAAACTTTATATAAACTTTTTCACACTATCTGCGTAACGTGGTGATTGGTTAAAAATAAACATCAGCACATTAAAGATGAGTGCACTGAGCTGTAATTACCAACGGCTAACGTGTGTTTATGAGTCTAATGCTGGTTAGCTTTTGGGATTAGCATGGAGCAGAGCTAACATTAGCTTACACAGGTGAACAAACCCCGCAGATGGTGAGGCTCAGAACCGCGTGGACCTCCATAATTAACCTCAGTGTGTGAAGACGACTCTCCTCTGTTAGCATAATGCCAAACATAAGAAGCTGCTCTTTGAGGACGTGAACTTTTAATTCTTCTTACTCTGATAAGCTAAATGATTTGTTTCCTTGCTACATCATGTCATTTCCTGTTTGCATGTCTGTTTTATGTCATACGTAAAAAAATATAAATGGCAGACATTTAGATCATGTGATGTGTGCCTGTGCTTTCAGGCAGACGGGAATGGGCTTCGTCTCCACCATGGCAAGAATTGGCAGCATGGCAGCGCCCGCCGTCCTCATCCTAGATGAAGTAATGTCACTAATCTAACCGTCCTTTGAATATGATCGAGGTCATCAATACAGGCAAACACTTTACTGATGGGACGACATTTCCCAGGTACTCCCTGCTCTGCCTAGCTTGGTATACGGTGGCTCGGCCGTGCTCGCCGGCTGCTTCGCCTGCTTCCTGCCAGAGACGCTCAACGTGCCGCTGCCTGACACCATCGAGGACGTGGAGGCCAAGTGGTAAGCTACCGGCTATCTCCTAGCTTTACCAGAGCCACCTTCAGGGATCACAGAAAGTGTCAGGGATATATTCCTGAAACTGCTGGATAAACAGACACTCACTCAAGAACGAGATCGCACAGCGCTCTTTGTTGCACTTGCCGCAAGGGAAGTAGCTGCCTCCGAACTACTTCAACTAGCTTCCCTCTGCAGGCTCAGTGTTGCCAACTCCTCAGTAAGGAAAATCGCTATTGGTTGTCCTAAAAGTTGCTAGAAGTTGCTAAATGACGTCATCGCCTAATTTGCATAATTGGTCATGCTAATCTAATTGTAACCTATGTTGTTGGAGAGAGAAATAACATCGTGGAAGAGACATAAAGTGAGTAAAAAACGTCCTAAATGCATTTAGAGTTTATTTAGAACTACAAATTAAATTTCTTTTAGCAATTATTGTTTTTTTTTAATGTCACAATTCCAACCCTGCTCCTTTACCTGGGCTTGGACCGGCAAAAGTGACCCGAAATAGGCACTCCGGTGGAGTTACTTTGTGTGTGTGTGTTTATAAGTAGTTTTAAACCTTGTGATCCACAAAACAGCATAAGAGTAAAAGAGTAAAAGAAGAACTGACTGCGTTACAGCACCCGCTGCTTGTTGAGAGTAAAAGCGATACGCGCTTTCACGTCTTTTTTTAGCGACTTTTTTCTAAAAAAAAAGTCGCTAAGGGGTCTGAAAACTCGCTAAATATAGCGACAAAGTCGCTAAGTTGGCAAAACTGTGCAGGCTGCTTTTATTAGTTACACTCAATGACTGTATAAAACATGGACGACGCGACAGCTCCCCAAAAATGAAGCCAAAACGTCTCTATCGCCCCCTGGTGTCTGGCTGCAGTATAGGTCATAAACCCCGCCTCCTCCATGTTAGCGGATGGGACTGGGGTCAGACTAAAATTAATTTATTCTCCTCAGATAATTTTTTTCCAAAGACTCTTTCTTTTGTTTTCAATAGTTCTCATCACGCTGATTGATGTCCAAGGGGTCTCCTCTCCCATAAGTCTGATTCTAATTCCTACCGCGGTGATGTTAAATTGGGGTGAAACGTCATCATAGCAGCTTTGACTGGCAGCTGCAGTCACGGAGAAACTTGCGTATCTCTGTTCAGGAATAGCAGATAGAGCGCAGGCTCTGAGAGGAGGGCCAGCGTTTACGCTACGAAAACACGACAGTGTTTTAACCTGACAGCCTGAGGTGTTCTTCAGTAAACTGGACTACCCGACTGAAGGACCCGAGGCCCTGCTGCACTTTTTCGGTAAGTTAAACGTGTTTGTACGCTAATCCGTAACTACCGTCCTTAGCTAGCTCCTGAGACCTAGCTAGCAAAGATGAGGACTCGGCTGTCAGGGTTCGTTTAGCTAACCCGTGCAGGTGAATGAATTTACCCTGACTAAAGAAATCAAGAGAAACGCTCCGGGCGACTCAGTCACTAATTACTGTTAATGTACTTTTATTACAAGTATTATACTGTAAAAGCAACAGGCTGCACCCTGCTTCAGCTCATGTGCAGAGCTGAATATTAAATATGTGCAAACAACAGCATGTTTTCAGTCTCTTGCCACATCTGTAAAGCGAGTAACATTTTTTTTAAAAGCTTGTACTTCAGTAACTCCTCATTAATCAGGAAGTATGGATTAAAGTACTGTAGTGTACTGTAATACTGAAAAAATGTAAGAGAAGAACTTCAGATCCTGAGTGTGTGAGGACAGAAAAATCAGCTTTATTTCAATTTTGAGGGATAAAATTTATATCTGAGTTTGATGGTTCTGTTCTCTTTGTGATTACAGGAGCTGCCCTCAGATTCAGACCGCAGCACCACCCAGTGACAGCATACAGATCATCCAACATGTTCACATGTTAACTGCAAAATGAACTGATGAAAACAGTACAAAGGTTAAAGTACCACATGTGCTGTAGTGAAAGCTGCAGCTGTTTTATTGATAAAGTTAAAGACAAAAAAACAAAAGGATTAATCACCCATGTAACTGTGTCACTATACATCAGCATTAACAGGACCTCAGTTTGGTGTTTCACAAAGCTGCTGATCTCAGACCTGCACAGCTTCCATTTTAAACACTTGATGTACTCAGCTGCATGAAGAGCACGTTTGAGTTTCTCTGACACAATTAAATAAAACCTGATGAAGGTCAAAGGTCGTCACTTGTATGTTGAACTACAAACTTGTCATCTGGAATTCTTTCACAGTTTTTTACAGATAGTGTGTTATTTACCATAAAGTGATGCAGAGTTATTCATACCAGAGTAACCAGAGAGGATCATATATTTTTAAATATATAACTTTCTACAGGACTGGATATATTATGTTTATGTAAAAGTCCGGAGCCTCTGGGGAGTATCTGAGTATTTATAACATTACACAAACCAAAGGTCTCATCACAGTATTCATTCCCCAGGAGATGGTTTATCCATCTCCTGGGGCGGGCCTACGGAGGAGTGCTGAAGATTTCCCTGTGAGGGAGCTGCTGGTGAAGATCATGAGTCCTGCTTGATCAATGCCATGAGCTTCAGTCTTCCTGGTGTTTCTTAAATGATGCCTCTCTCAGTGGGTCAACAGAACTTCTGGCACAGGACAGCTGTGATGAAAGAAAGGGAAGAAGTTTCTCCAAACCTCTGGACCCAGAAACCCAGCTTGGTCCTGATGGTCTCCCTCACTAGTTTCTCTCCAGGTTGAATGTAGCTGTTATACATAATATGGATTATTATTAAATGAAAAGAACAAATTAGACTACACTACTGAAACCTTCTGCTGATGTTTTTAAAGTCTCCATGTTACCAGGCTGTAGAGATTTAAACAGTTTTAGATCCATGACACTCACAGTCTTAAATGTCAAAATCTCAAAGGACAGCGTTATATTTTTGATATTAACAGTAACTCTGGGCTTCTGTGGAGTGTGTAGCTGATCTTATTGCTGTCTAAAAATGGATAAAAAAAAACCCATAAGAAGTGCTGAGTCCTTCAATAACACAGACTATTAGAGTAACAGGTGTGTAGCATCACTAACTAGCTAGCAACAAGCCTCCAACACAGTGCGTATGCTAGCGGCTAATCTAGCAAACGAATTAACAACAGAGTGATTTTAGAACTATGAGATGATAAGCTGTGTGTCTTTTCTTATAACAGTGACATGGTTGTATTTACCTTAATTAAACGAGTCGTCAGTCGCGGTAAACCAGCAAAAAACTCGAGCCGCCGGGCTACGTAAAAAGTGTAGGGGGGCGTGTTTGCGGTCACGTCCAGCGGGTATGTGGGCGGGAGCGTTACACAGTCGCTCCACCTCAAGTCACTACTGCACAGACTCTGGCTCCAAATTTGCAAGATGGCAGCCTCCACAAGCGGGATATTTTGGCTTCATTTTTGCACAATGGGAGGAGGCGGGTTCGCGTCGTCCATCTTTTATACAGTCATTGGTTACACTCATGAGTATGCATTTTACAACTACATGTGACATTCCTGAGCAGGCATATCTGAACATCAGTGTCTGTATTCTGTGTGTCTGTGTGTCTTCCTGCCACACAATATATGCTCACAACTGTTAACCACATTTCCTGGTTATCCAAAGGCCATCTCCGCACACCCGTATACGGCTTAATTTTAATGGTTCACCATATACAAGCATAGGCGAGCCCCTAAATAGCTGGGAGTGACCATCCCTCAGAAGATAAAGAAACCAGGATCTCACGTGGAATGTGCCTGTAGTTAAACAGCTACAGCTGATTACCTCCTCCAGCATCATAGATGTGTCGGGGAGGAACAGAAGAATATCTAACCATGCAGTTTAAGGCACGCTTTACACATTTAAGTGCAGAAGGGAGCTAAGATTAACCACAGAACAGAACTAGAAACATAGAAATGTACTTAAAGGTGACAGAACTAGAACTTAAATCACTTCATAAACCCAAAATAAATCACAAACCCACCAAACTCAAACACTGAGTCACAGGAACCATGACCGCTGCAGGTGGTGGCAGTCTTTGTTCTCCGTCAGAGGTCAAAGGAGGATTTGGGTGCCCAAGGTGTAAAAGGAAGTAAGTAAGGTTTATTTATTAAGTGCTTTTTATAGACAGGCAGTCACAAAGCGCTGTACACAAAGGTGAAAATAAACCGTTAGGTAACAAAACCAACGATATGGACCAGGGTCTCAAACTCAATTTAGCTGGGGGGCGCTGAAGGGGGAGTCTGGGTGAGGCTGGGCCGCATCAGGTTTTCCACAAGAAAGGCATTGTTAACAAATTCCAGTCTTCTCAAATCTCTTTGTTTTTTAACACAAAAGATGAAAGATGAAAAATAATTAAACAAATTAAGAATGATTAAGAGAATAAATGAATCTGTAATGAATAAATAAAATAATAATAATACAATTTTTCTACTCAGTGACCTTATGTGGTTTCTTCAGTCTTCTATATCTGCTGTATTCACATTCAAATGTTTGTATTAACAGTTCTTTAACCTTCTCCTGAACACAGAATTATTATTTCAGACATGCACATATAAGTGAAATAACAAGAGAAAAAACAAATCATCAAGTTTTCATGTATATATCTATGTCTGCACATAAAAGGAGCAGGATGAAGTTTACACTTTTCCTGTTCCCACCCTCTATTTCAAATTTCATTGCTTCCAAATCCATAATTAACATGAATGGATCCATACACGTTTCACTATGTACAAGTGTAACACATGAACATACACAAATAAAACAATTTTCAGCACGTAAACAAAAACAACAACAAACTACATGTTTACATAAACTAAGCACCCTGTGTTTAACTTAATCTCTGAGCTTATTTCATATATATGTGACAAACACCTGAATGAACACTTAATCCTGGAGTACTCTGACAATGAGCTATAAAAATGAGGACACAATGAGACGACTCAGTCACTGACAGGAAGATTTCCTATATTCATGCAATTTATTCGTTTTAAACAGGCGTGTGAGTTTTATGTACTTTTCTTGATCTCACCTGTACAGGTGTTGCACACACTAACTCCTCTGACTGTAATACTGTGATATTTTACATTTGTCCTTCAGGTCAGGAGTATTTGGTCTCATTGTGGGGCAAAGACTTATTTGCTGCTTTGTACACTGTGCAGTTCTGAGGTCAACCAAATCTTTAAATTTGAGAATATCTAATTTGACAAAAAGTGGATTTGATGGTTCTCTTGCAGTAGTTTTATTTATCATCCCTATTACTCTCTTTTGCAGAATCAGGGCTTGCCACAGTTGCACTGGTGCGCCTAACTTTTTTCTTAGGCGCACCGGCACAAAAGTTAGGCACACCCAAATTTTTAAACCGCATCTCTTTACACCGCAGTTTTACATGTGCACTTTATTGGGGGGAATTGCTGTCCATACAGACAATATTGATTTATACAGATTCACTAACAATCTTGTCAACACAAAGTTCTTTATTTGGAGCACATTTCTACCAGAAAGATAAGTTAAAAAGTGCTTGTGCTTAAAGTGCTTTGGCTCTCTTTGGCAATATTATAGAAAATGTTAAACTTAATCATCACATCGGCTCCTCTGACGACCTGTTTGCTGCTGCCTGCCACTGAAAGGCAGCGGGGGGAGGGGACACTTGGGCATTTATCGCAACATATAATGTGTTTCTGGACACACTGCTGCTTTTTCAGTGTTCAAAGATTGATGGCTCTGTGTCAGAGCTGGCTGTGAATTTCAGACGGATCAGGCCTTAACAAAAATGTTATCAATCGTTCTTTTCATCTTTTCTTATTACCCACAGCTACATCCACCTCTGTCAGGCCTAGGCTGCTCACTAGGGCTGGGTACCATCACTGATTTGTATAAGCCATTTGATTCGATTCAGTTTTGCCTCAGACAGTCAGAAATATTAAAATTCTGATCCTTTATCAGCACTGATACATGTGAGACTTCATCAGAGGCGTGAGCATCACAGCAGAGGCCTTTGTGTCAAAGTAACTGAGAATAAAACAGAAAAACATGAAGCAGATTTTCCTGGCCTGGATTTTTATAGCAGATAACCTTAAAAATATTCTGCAATTTTGCATAGTTTGAAAAAGTTTAAATTTTAATGTACAATATGAATAGCAGCGGCCCCAAACCTGATCCTTGTGGAACCCCGCACACAATTTTGACTTTATGGCATTTATTTGGGTAAATTGTTTACGGTTTTAAGGTAACCCATGATAATGCCACCCCACTGACCCCACATGTACATAGTTTAAGTTAAAGATTGTGATCAACGGTATCAAATGCTTTTTTTAAATCTAAAAAATTCTGACAGTATATTCTTTGTTTTCAATAGCAATTGTTACTGTATGTATAAACTCCATTAAGGCACGTGTTGTGGTCCTTTTGGGTCTAAATCCATACTGCTGTTCATATAGTACATTGTTTTTTTGATAAAGTCATATAGTCTATTGTAAAATATTTTTTCCAGTATCTTAGAGAACTGCAGTAGTAGAGAGATGGGCCGATAGTTTGTGAGAAGATGTTTATCTCCAGCTTTATATATTATATACTACCTTTGCAATTTTCATCTTATCAGGGAACAAGCCACTTTGTAATGACAGATTACAAATGTAGGTAAATGGTTTCACAATACATCCAATAATATCTTTAATTAAGTCCATATTAATACCACCACAGTCGATTTCTTGGAGTTCAAAGATGTAACTATATCAATAATTTGCTCTTCATCTACACCCCTCAGAAACATTGAGTTTGCTACATTAATAGTTTTAGTTTTAGGAGGGTGTCCAGTTTTTAAAGTTTCTTCAGCCAAGCCAGGGCCAACATCAAGAAAAAAGTAATTAAAACCATTTATGTCACTAGTCGTTGTATTTTGTATGAATGGAACATGGAGAACATGAACTGCTCTTCTGGCTTCTCTTGCCTACTCCTTGCTGCTAGAGACCTGGCAGCGCTTTGCATAGCCGAGCCAGATTTGGCCTGAGGGAGGAAGCAGCTGAGACCTTCAGTATGTCTTGAAGATGATCATCAGTAAGTCTGGACCTGTACTTGGACTTATTGAAGTCCAAGGTGGAGAAGAGCTTTTCGCACAAATATGTGCTCCCAAAAAGGCACATGATCCGCTTGAACATTCGGGAAAGCCGAGGGAAACTAGGGCTCAATCCTCTCAAAAATTGCCCAAGCTGCTTTTCCACTCACCTCCCTGAACTTCGCTTTGAGTTCAGAGTTGCACTGCAGCTCAATGAGCTCCATTTGAAGCACAGAAGAGGCATCTTGCACATCAAAGGAGAAGGGGTCGGAAAAAATGTGAAATGTGGCTCTGTGTGTCTTGAAGTCTGCAAATCTGTGATCAAATTCCTCCTGTAGCCTCAAAATGACATCAACATACTTTTTTTCCTGCATCCACAAGTGCCTTGCATGCTGGGAAATGGCAAAGCTTTGTCTGAGAGAGCTGAGCTTTCCAGAGCGCAGGTTTGTGGAGAATGCTCTCACGTTGTCATAGGCAGCACTGACAAGTTGCCCCTGGCCTTGTAACGTCTTGTTCAGTACATTAAGCTCATGTGTCATATCAACAAGTCCATGAGCCATTTGGGATCAGTTAGCACAGGAACACCAACTCCATCCGTCTCCATGAAGGCTTCACTTCTGTTCTCAACTCAAAGAATCTCTTCAATACGTTTGCCCTGCTGAGCCAACGTACCTCGGTGAAGTCGAGCACATCCCCATATTCTGACTCCATTTCCTCTAAAAAAGCACAGAACCTTCGGTGCTGTAAGCCCCTGGATCTGATTTGGTTGATGCATTTCACAACAGTTTTAACTCTTCTAGTTTTATTTGAAGTGCCACCAGTCCATTTTTCCTCCCTGTCATTGATGGCGCTCCATCTGTTGTTATTCCAACAAACCTTCTCCATGACAATTCTCAATGGCATCACACAGCTTGTAAATATCTGCTGAGCGGTGGTCTGGCCATGCATTGGAATTACTGTGAGCAGCTCCTCCATCACTTCAAAACTGTCATCAACACCACGGACATACATTGGGAGCTGGGCAGTGTCGGTGATGTCTGTGGTCTCATCAAGAGCGACTAAGTATACACTGAAACATTTGGCTTTCTCACACGGTTGGTCATAAATCACAGGTCAGAAATGCGATCTGCTGCGGTGTTGGCAGAAAGGCTGATGTTGCTAAACTGACCTTTCTTTCCCGGACAGACTATATTTGCAGCCTGCAATATGCACTTTTAGACAAATGCACCTTCTGTGAACGGCTTCCCTGCTTTAGCAATCATCTCACTAACCACGTGGCTCCGACTGCTGCATTATTCTCTTTGGTTGCTTTCTTGGAGAAATCTTGCTGCCTCAGTAGATCTGTTTTAAGACTGCAACCCGGTTCGCTCTCTCATCTCCCTGGTATGTTGCATCCACCTCAGCATGTCTAGTTGTGTGATGACATTTCAAACTGT
Organism: Perissodus microlepis; assembly: GCF_051167445.1. Classification (NCBI taxonomy): domain Eukaryota; kingdom Metazoa; phylum Chordata; class Actinopteri; order Cichliformes; family Cichlidae; genus Perissodus; species Perissodus microlepis. Next base: position 33,827,372 of record NC_140470.1, on the reverse strand, counting down.
ATTCCTTGTGCACTGCAACTTTCTCTGTGCAAATAAGACACGTCGGGGTGCCCCTGTACTCAAAGAAACATTGCATTTCCCACTTTTCCTGAAATTGTTGGTGCTCATCACCAACCTTTCTGTCATGTTTGGGCTGTGTGGCAGGCAGGAATGGACCTAAACGCAAACTCACAGGAATGGAACTTAAACTCAAAAGCACAGCTTTTATGGTGGGAAACAGATCATACAAACAATACAAAACTCAACTGGGAAAAACTAATTATAATGTGCACAAGGAAACACAGGGAGAATCACACACATGGGATGATGCGACACGGAAGAGAGGGAGGCTTTGACATAAATACACAGAAGGTGATGAGGGAAGTGGAAGCACATGGGGATCACAGCTGAGGATAATTACACGTGACAGGACGGGAAAGACACAAAGTGAAAGTGCCGACACCAGACACAAACCTTCAACACAACACGGGATGTACACAGAGGCAACCTGGAGGGGGAGAGAGAACAAGGAGCAGCACATGAACTAACAGAACTAACATCACAATATAAACACAGTTACACAAAGGGAGACACAGAGGGCAACTACATGATAGCGAGCGCAAAAAAGGCTGCTCATGAACTGTTATCCTGTTGTTACAGGAGAAAGAAGCAGAAATGACACTGTGACACATAACAAATCAGCTGTTGTTGATGTTATTTGTTTTGACTACTTTTACATTATATTGCAATATATGTAATGTTCATGTGTGAGGCAATGTAAACAGAGTGATGTAAATAAAAAACATCGACCCACACATTACGGTGCGACCCTATAATTAGTCCGGGTTACCGTGTCGCTATGTGACTGCAGAGTAAATTAGGCTGCATCCTTACTTTTCTTTTATGGCACAGCTTACTTGTATAAATATATATATGTATAATGTCCCGCCGGGCAGCAACTTAAAAAACAACTTTTTTGAAGTGTTGTGAACGCAGCACGCTGGGGCGAATGTCCGCGTGTGCCGAAACGAGGCAGTCAGCCAGGCACAGAAAAGAAAACAGTCCAGGGCAACGCTGTTGTAACTTTCACTCAATGAGAAATGTTTCTCTGCTTGCATCAAGTCCCGCCGATGTCCCGCCCCCGAGATCCATATCCCACCGTGATTGGTAGGTTCGTTCAGCTCCACACACAACACTGTAAAGTGTCTTACATATCAAACTCGTGGGCCGCACTAACATTAAATTTTCATATTAAGGCGGGGGCCAGTTGTGGCCCCTGACACAGACAATACAAAAGGTTACACGTAGATAAAAATGTAAGCTTAAAAAAACAAAACAAGCATTGATCAACAGAAGGCCTGTTTAAACAGAAAAGTTTCAACTGCTTTTTAAAAGAATCCACATTGTCAACCAAACGTAGTTGTGGTGGTAGACTGTTCCACAGACTTAAAGGCTCCGCCCCCTTTGGTCTTCAGAATGTTCCTTAAATGAAAGAAACAGTAGTTGCTAGAAAGCCAATCAGAAACCTGGGTTAAGCACTAGACTAGATTGGACAGCCTACCCAGCTGATGAGGCTTAAAGGACATATGCAGCTGAATGTCATCGGGATAGAAATGATACGAAAATGATAGAGGTCAATCTGATGAGTTTTCAAACCCAAAGGGCCATCTCTCTCCATTTACTCCATTATTAACGCGAACTTGTGTGAAAAAGTACATTCCAGTTCTGGTACCTAAATTAGCTTCAGTGGCTGTGTTAGCATCACTAGCTGTGTTAGGTTAATTAGCTGTGATGCTAACATCCTACTGTTGCTCTCTCATAGACTGATCAATCACCTGATAATTAAAGATGAGTAATCACATGTCTGTCTTTGTAAAGGTCTGGCAGACGCAGCGCCTCACAGCAGGAGTGTGTGGCTTTAAAGGAGCTCAAGGAAGCAGAAGAAAGTGGCCTCAATGCGCTCTGACCAACAAGACGCTGCCACATCACACCATCAGGACCAATCAAAAGGGGACTGACTGTTGACCAATCAGGTGTTTTTAAGATACAGACCAATGAAGATATCTAGAGTAAATTAACTGGTGATTATTGATTGATCTCATGTAATTGATCAGATCAGAACAGCAGACAGTGATGATGATCAATGATTAATAACTCTCATTATTGTTGTATTGAACCATCATTAATAAAGATGTTAATCTGCTCCTGAGTTTTGACTATCAGGCTTCAGGAATGAGCTCCTGTGTGAGAAGCTCTTCCTCATCAATATAAATTTAATATTAATATTACACCAGCACTGCTGGGTAAGATAAAGTTTTTACTACAGGGCAAAAAAAGATCCATTTGATCCACTCTGACTGCTCACCTGAGCTAAACTAATTTGGAAATGGAAGTGGTTCTTATATAGTGTAAGAAGCTTTATTCAACTTATTCAACCTCAAGCTCTTTTTCTATGCTTACGTGTTCTCTATGTAACAGTGACACTGTGATGCATCCATCGCAGAGAAGCTCGGGGTTAGGATCTTGCCCAAAGATATTTGGCATGCAGACTTGAGCAATCAAAGATCAACACACCAACCTCCTAATTAGTTGATGACCTGCTCCACTTCCTGAGCTACAACCACAAAAGCCATCATCAGTGGAGCTGTGATAGCACAGGTCAGCATGGCAACAGGTAAACAAAGAGCAAAGTGTCCATGAAGACGTCAAACCGTGACATTCATTGAGTTTAACCTGACTGGACAAAACACCCCTGAAAAGTGTGCAACAGGCAGGTGATGAGGGTGGTGGAGGTGTTGGTCAGACCCCCTGAGACTGAGTCAGGTGGTTTCCAGAGGACATTTAACGTTCAGACATTAAAATTCAAACTGTACCTTTTAAAAGTGTACTGGCTGAATCTCAATGTGTGAAATCATAATCGAATGTAATCAGATTACTTTCAGACTGTCTGCAGCTGTTTTAAAAGCTTAGGCTTGATAAAGATAAGATAAGATACCTTTATTAGTCCCACAAGGGGAAATTTCATAATTAGCCATAATTTCATAAGGCTGCCGACCTATTGCACGCAATGGCGGCGCCATCTTACCCTCCGACCATACATACATTACACAAACATCACATGGGGAAGACAGGTCAGAGAGGTATAACAATGGAAAATGCACCACATGAGGAAAGATAAGGAGAAAAAAATAAGTCCCCCCAGACTGAGCTCCAACAGGGAGATCAGTTTGAGAACAGAAAAAAACACCTCTGCACATGAAAAAACACCAAAGAAACACATGACAAGCAGCAGGGGTGGGTAAAGGGTGAGAGACAGCCAATGAAGACAGTACATCCGGGCCTGCAGCCTGTGCGCTGGTCTCCTTGATCCACCGTCAACATCGGAGGGGAATAAGCGTCGAAGGTGTATGAGGCACAAGGCTGTGAAAAAACAAAAACAAACCTCAACCTCAACAAACTTTATACTGTACAGTAAATACAATAATACAGAGAAAACCCCAACAATCAGACAATCACCTAGCCAAAATGCTGCAGCAAGAGTCCTGACAGGGACTAGAAAGAGAGAGCAGATTTCTCCTGTTTTGGCTTCCTGTTAAATCCAGAATTCAAAATCCTGCTCCTCACATACAAGGTCTTAAATAATCAGGCCCCATCTTATCTTAATGACCTTGTAGTACCATATCACCCTATTAGAGCACTTCGCTCTTACACTGCAGGCCTACTTGTTGTTCCTAGAGTATTTAAAAGTAGAATGGGAGGCAGAGCCTTCAGTTTTCAGGCCCCTCTTCTGTGGAACCAGCTTCCAGTTTGGATTCAGGAGACAGACACTATCTCTACTTTCAAGATTAGGCTTCAAACTTTCCTTTTTGCTAAAGCATATAGTTAGGGCTGGACCAGGTGACCCTGAATCCTCCCTTAGTTATGCTGCAATAGACGTAGGCTGCCGGGGGATTCCCATGATGCATTGAGTTTTTCCTTTCCAGTCACCTTTCTCACTCACTATGTGTTAACAGACCTCTCTGCACTGAATCATACCTGTTATTAACCTCTGTCTCTCTTCCACAGCATGTCTTTATCCTGTCTTCCTTCTCTCACCCCAACCAATCACAGCAGATGGCCCCGCCCCTCCCTGAGCCTGGTTCTGCTGGAGGTTTCTTCCTGTTGAAAGGGAGTTTTTCCTTCCTACTGTCGCCAAAGTGCTTGTTCATAGGGGTTATTTGATTGTTGGGTTTTTCTCTGTATGTATTATTGTAGGGTCTACCTTACAATATAAAGCGCCTTGAGGCGACTGCTGTTGTGATTTGGCGCTGTGTAAATAAAACTGAATTGAATAATTCCACACCAGCCTATCAATCAACCAAACACCCAGACAGACGTTTAACTCATTTGAAAGCCTGATGCTTAGCCTTGTCCATGCCAGCTGTAAAACTCAAAAACCAGTCTTATTCGTTATCATTTATTGTCCACCTGGGCTTTACACAGTCGCTGTCTGATTTCTCAGACTTTTTATCTGATTTAGTGCTCAGCTCAGATAAAATAATTATTGTGGGTGAATGGTACTCATGGCCATTGATCAGTGGTTGTTGATCAATGGTCATGAGAATTTGCATACTAATGATCAAGGAACTGACCTCCCAGCCCATTGTTCCATCAGTGGTGCTGGTTTCAGTCATTTTGGAAATGTACTGTTTATAAGATTGGAAACCTGCAGTCAGCTGAGACTGAAGACGTCACCTGGATGAGTGACGAAACGTTTCTCCCACTGAAAACCTTACGTCCAGATGAACAGAATCAACTTTTGGGGAACCATTAGAGAAAAAATGACTCATAATCATCTCACAGATGTAATATTATCAACAGCTGCTTTCAGTACCATTGATGTTCATTTAGACTCTTTTTCTCCAATTGATCTTTCTGAGTTAACTTCAATAATTACTTCCTCCAAACCATCAACGTGTCTTTTAGACCCCATTCCTACAAAACTGTTCAAAGAAGTCCTGCCATTAATTAATTCTTCGATCTTAAATATGGTCAACCTATCTCTAATAATCGGCTATGTACCACAGGTTTCACCTTCATCATGAACTTGGATGAGTGACGAAACGTTTCTCCCACTGAAAACGCTACGTCCAGATGAACAGACTCAACTTTTGGAGTGTCGACCATAATATCCTATTAGAGCGATTAGAACATGCTGTAGGTATTACAGGTACTGTGCTGCAGTGGTTTGTATCATATCTATCTAATAGACTCCAGTGTGTGCATGTAAATGGAGAGTCCTCTTCACACACTGAGGTTAATTATGGAGTTCCACAGGGTTCAGTGCTAGGACCAATTCTGTTTACATTATACATGCTTCCCTTAGGCAGCATCATTAGAAGGCATAGCATACATTTGGATTCAGGAGACAGACACTATCTCTACATTTAAAATTGGGCTTCAAACTTTTGTTTTGCTAAAGCATATAGTTAGGGCTGGATCAGGTGACCCTGAATCCTCTTTTAGTTATGCTGCAGTAGCTCTAGGCTGCTGGGGTTTTCCTACACAGTGAAAAATGGAATGTCAGTATTTTAGAGGAAACCTATTTTAACCTCGATAGAGAACTTAAAACTCAGGAGTAAATCAGCTCTAACAGTGGAGTTAAAAGTCAGTGTAAAGTGAAGATTTAATTCCACACAGTGTTATGATTAGTACCAGTCTACAGGTGTGGGCAGGCTCAGAGCTGTGACCCACGTGGAGTTTTCCCTGGTGAGGTGTCACAGTCAGGTAAGTTAACATTCCCATACTGGTAACATCGTTTAATAGGTATTTTTCCACTAAATAGCTCTTTATAGTTTCACTGATGTCGCGTGAGAACATGTTAGCAGCATATACTCATCAGTTTAAAGATATTGTCGAGTAGCTACATGCTAACTGTTGCTAACAGTTCAGATGTTTATCTTTTCATTCAGTTTCACCTTTTAAATGTTATCTATGTATTTATTCTAAATGCTGCTGACATAATATTATTGCCACATGTCCAATGGCATAGTTTTAACAGCTAAATTACTGTAAGCTAATAATCGCTAATTAGCTTCAATAAGAGAACAAACTCTCAGAAAAGAGTGTAACATTACCATAAAGTTAACTCTACTGGTTTATATTGTTTTAAGCAAAATGCCAAAGAAATACACTAACTTAGTGAGTGATACAAGGGTGTAGATTTGGTTTTGGCATTGGTGGGGATGGATGATCCAACCACCGAACTCTGCCCTGTTTCTTTTTTTTCCTTTTTGTCTTTGCTTCTTGATAAAAAAAAAAGGAGAAATATACTTGCCAACATGTGTTATTCTACATGCTTTTAAACCATTTAAAATCACAATTCATAGTTTTATATGTGAATTATATAATGTTAAGTTACTATTAAACAAATGACTGACTAAGTATTTTAGACTTTAGTTTACTTCAGCCATATTCCATATAAATCAGGGATCATACAAAAATAAAAATAGCTTAAAATACAGTCATGACAATAAAAGAATATGACTTTAAGGACTTAACAACATTACTTCAGTTACACCAACATCTCTTATACATTAGCACTAAGGGAACACTGAATGACCTGGTGGTTTTTGTCCATAAAACTATTCATCTAAGATGACCACAAAATAAAAAATCTCTGAGCAAAATTATGCAAGATTTTAGGCACTATTGCCCTCTATCAGATCAGTGAGCTGGGATGTTTTACTCTAAACATGACTACTGGTGTCCCACACAACAACTCAATGTCCTCTATGTGAAACAGCCAAACACAGGCCTTCTCCTCTCATTAACTGAGATAAACTGCTGGCATATTTGTTTTACATCTATACTGTCCAGTCTCTCCTGGTGGACATGGTAACACGTTATTCATGGTTACATACAATTTTAGACTGATGTGGGCCAAAGCCTAAAACGATGTGCCGGGAGTTTGCTGTTCTCCCAAGTTCACATGTTTGAAGTTTGCACAGCTACATTCTCGCCTGAAAATTTTTTAAAAGTTTATTTTGCAACCCAGAAAGAGTAATAAGAGGGGCATGTATTGCCTTGCATAGCCTGTAACGTTATTATGATGGACAGATTTTATGAGTGAACTTGAGTTTAAGTGACTAACAGGTTTCTTTGAAAAAAACTTTCTTATATCCAGGATCTTCCTCTTTGTTGCCGTCCTCCTCTCCTCCTCACAGCGCAGGCTTGCCGCTGCTAAAACTAAACAGAGCTCCCTGAAAGGCTCAGCATATTTGTGACATATTTGTCACATGATATAGGACTCCAGTAGAGAACGTAATTTAACTCTTTCTGCTCCGCTGGGTGAATGAGACGTTGACAGATCGCTTTTTTTTTTTTTTTATTTCTATCGGTTTTGTTTTGTTTTTGTTTTGTCCCCACCAAAAATTATTGGTGGGGACAATTCAATAATCGCTGGATATTGGTAGGGACATGTCCCTTCCGTCCATGCCAAATCTACGCCCTTGGAGTGATATGTATTTTGTATTTTTTAACTGATAGCATGATAGATTTGTTACTGATGTTTAAATGTGTCTAACTGTTGCTAGACACTTGGCCTATTCGCAGTAACTCTGGATGATGAAGGATCTTTGCTAGCAGTTAGCCTGTTACTTATCTGTCGTCATACTGTAGCTGCTAAGTAATATTAGCTCTATGGTAATTCTTCTCTTTTACTTACAAGCTAAAGCTCTAAAGTACATCCGTAGTTAACTCTTTGTTCAACTGTTTCCTTGATTAGTTTTCCTCTTTGTTGCTGTGAACTGAATATGCTGCTCTGTGTTTTGTGTGATATGGAGCAGAAGTACCAGCTTGCATTATCCCAGGCCTTTGACATACTTATGGAGTGGTTCCGTAGTGCTGTGTGTGATAAGCAGCACTGTATGCTACTGTGAGGCTTTGTTCATTAGATGACACGATAAATGCTGCTACTGTAACCTGTAGCTTTGGGTTTCCTTCCATCATATAAGTTAGAGCACAGATTTATCACAGGATCAATATGAAAACTTGACACCCCAGAGAAATAAAAATGAAGTATTAAAGTGTAATCAGATTACTCGGAACAGTGTCAATATGTAATATTTTCACATATTTCATTGTTAATTTTAACACTAAACTGAGTAGAATTGACCCCGAAAGATAAATGTTACAGTCATTTAGGACCAAAGGTTATCTGACAGACGGTCCAAGTGTGAAACTGTCACAGTGTGTGATGCTCAGAGTGTGTCTTCTTCACGCTCTCATGTTAGTTTCACTTAATATGAATCTGTTTAATCCGACAGTCGCTCACAGGGGCTTGTATGATGGTTGGGGTTACTCTGTGTCTTTACCCCACAGTATAAAGCACTCTCAGCCAACTGCTGTGGTTATTTGGTTCTATATAAATAAAGTTTCACTGAATTGAATCAAAATGTAAATAACAACAGAGTCTGGTAAACTTCTTTTTCACTCACAGTAGAACAAAGAAGTCATATAAAGTCACAAAAGGCAGGAAACGTCAGTGTTAGTATAGAGACAGCTGGAGGAAGGTTGAAGAGTTCGTGATTGTGTTTTTAACCCTTAGTGTTTTCAAGCATTCAGGGAGACTTGGAGCAGCCACGCGGTGGCGCTGTTATTCAGGATCATGAAGGCAGATTACTGTGTTTAGATCAGGGCTGTGATTGGCTCCGGACGTACAAACAGAAAGTTTTATTTCAGAGAGAGGGCAGACGTTTCTGAGGGCTACTGGTTGTTCAGAGCTTTAAAGTATAGGAATGTGTTTGATGTGATCCTATACGGTCATGTTTGTCACTGACACAGAACAGAGAGCCCGCTGATCAGCTGCTTGTCGATCACAGGTTTCGGTGTTGTGATTACTGGGACCTCCGTGATGCAGTCTCTGCTCCTTTTTCTGCCTCTGTGGTCACACATCGATCCGCTCTGCGTTGGTTATTCCTCATGTTTTTGTTTCGTCAAAGATACACGCCCCCTGGCGGCCTCTGGCAGCCTTACCACGCTCTGACATAATCAGCCAATCAGAGACGAAGTTTTGCCGCGTCTCATTTGATTGACAGGGGTGTCGGCGAATAGCGGTGCGCTTGCGCCGTTGGCCTGTGTTGCGGGAGGGAGGGGCTCCGCTCCGCTCGGCAGCACAGCGGAAGAAAATGGCGGCCGTGGCTGCAGAGCCAGGAGCTGCGGCGGTTCCGACAACAACAGCGACCGACGAGGGCCCGCCAGTGCAGGGCCCGGCGGGACCGGGTCTCCCGGGAGCCCGATCGGAGTGCGAGGGACCGCAGGAGACCGGGCCGGCATTGGACCTAGGCGCGATGCGGGCGGAGGACGGAGGGGACGCGGAGGGCCGCCATGTCAGGCCGGAGCTGGAGCCCGCGGCGGGAAACGCGCATCCGGAGAGCGACGAAGCTAGCGGCTCCGGGCCGCCGGAGCGGGTTAACGCGGACCGCTTCTCCCCCGGACTGCCCGCGGACCCGGAGGGCGGCGGAGACGTGTCTGCGCAGGAGGCGTACCGCGGCCCGGACCCGCAGCCCTCTGCCGTGTTCTTGCACTCATTCCCGGCCGCGCCGCCCGTCACCGAGGCCGGCCTGTCTCTGGCCGAACCTGCCGAACCCACCACCAACGAGACCACGGACCGAGCCGAGACCGCGGGCCGGGAACGGGGTTACACGAGCCTGGAGCAGGCGGAGCGGAGGCCCGCAACGGACACTGTACTGGACGGGACGGCGGACGGTCCGGACCCGGACCCAGCGGGGCCCGAGGAGCCGGCTGCCCGAGGCCCGAGGGATTCCTCCCCGCCCTGCCGCTCACCGAAACGGCGGCTGCTGACCGAGCCTGCCGCCGAGGATCGAGCCGTAGCTGACTCTGTGCTGGACCTCAGTCTCGGGTCCGAGGTTCGTGTCTGCCTGGACCACGTCATCGATGACGCGCTGGTGGTGTCTTTCCGGCTGGGAGAGAAGGTGTTCTCCGGGGTCCTGATGGACGTTTCAAAAAGGTGAAACTTTATTAGCAGCAGGGGATGGATGTGATTGATTAGTGATTGATCCTGATCTGTGAGGTAGTTTAGAAACAATCACAAATGATTAGTATTTCTATTTGTCATTGTTTTAGGGATTTAAATGTGTCCAGCTCACCTGTATGAACAGGTTACTGGTCAGGTAAACACCCCTGCAGGAGCGTCCTGCTCCTCATTAAACGGCTGCGGGGATTGATTAGGCTGCAGTGTTAGCCAGACACACCTGACCTTTGACCTGGTTGGTGATGGATACAGGACAGAAGCAAGAATGAGAGTGTCTTTACAGCGCTCTGCTGCTTTGTGGGGGGGGGGGGGGATACAAGACTAAGACACGTCACCAGGTGATAAAACACAGACCTCTGACATCACTTTTTCAGCAGTGTAGTGAGTACTGATGGATAATCAACACCCATAACCTTCATAGCCACAGTTACACAGCCACAGTTACACAGTGGTGTTTTCACAGTGGTTTCTTATATATAAACACATACAGTGTTGTTGTGCAAAAGTCTTGAATCACTTTTCGTTGCATTTTGCTGAGCGTTGTGCTGCAGAGATTTGTCTGCATCATTACTTAAAAATCATTGTTGTCAGTTACTGTTTGTTTATTCTTACTCAACACCGGGGGGGGGGGGGGGTCTGAATATGAGGAAATGAGGGTGACTCACGACTTTTGCACAGTACTGCATGTGTACGAGCAGTAATTACACATGTGACCGATTACTGCCGGGTGTTTTCCATATGTGATGCGCTGGCTGCATCAGGGTCTCACGCTCGCCATGTTTGCTTCCAGGTTCGGTCCGTACGGGATTCCCATCACCGTGTTCCCACGCCGGGACGACCGGAGTCGACCTCCCACGTCTCTCCAGCAGCCGCTGCCGGTTAGCAACGACTTTCCGCCCATCAAAAAGGAAGAGAACGCTGCTCCGCCCCCTCCTCAGGACTGCACCTCTAAACCGCCACCGCTGTTTCAGGAGGGGGCACCGTACCCGCCTCCTTTGTTCATCAGGGACACCTACAACCAGGCCTTACCTCAGCCGCCACCGCGCAAGATTAAACGGCCAAAGAGGCGCTACCGCTGCGAAGAGCCCACTTCCATCATGAACGCCATCAAGCTCCGCCCCCGACAGGTACTCTGCGACAAATGCAAAGGGGTGGTGGCGTCAGGCGGGCACCGGGAGACACGGCGGGGGCCGGTGGACCTGAGGGGCGACGAGACTTCGCGGCGGCGGAAGGTAGCAGAAGGACCGATCTCTGCTGAGGTCAAGCGTCTGAGGAGTGACGACAAAGGACGGCCCCCGGCTGCCGACCGGCGCTCGTCATCAGGGATACGTGTGTCATCTTCGTCACCATCCTCTTCCCGCCGCGTTTTGAGGGGAGTGGCCTCATCCTCATCCTCGGCGACCTCGAGCCGCATGCGCCTGAAGCTGAACTCTAAGAAGGTTCTGACCAAAGGGTCAGCTGACCGCTCCAAGGCGCGGCAGGTGCTCAAGACGTTGGTGAGGAGCTCGCAAACGCCGCCGCCGCGCCGGCACAAAGACCAGGACCAGGACCGCCCCAAGGCTGTGACCCGAGCCGCCACCCTGCAGAACCACAACCAGAAGGTCCACTTCACCCGGCGCCTGCAGCACCTCAGCGCTGCCGCCAGCACGCCGCTTCCGCCCAGAATGCGCCTCAAACCCCAAAGGTATCGTACCGACGACAGCCAGGCACAGAGCTCCTCCTCCTCCTCCTCGTCCCCGCCCAAACTCAGCGCTCGCTCATCACCTCCCAAACCAGAACTAAGCCCCGCCTCAACACCCAACCCATCCACAGCCACGCCCCCACTTCAAGTAACTGCTCCTCCCCCAACGCCATCCTGTATGGGAAGCGTTGCCGCGGAGATGCAGGCAGCGTCTGAGGGGAGAGTAGGAGGTCCTCCCTCCTCCTCCTCTCTAGACTCCACCCCCTCAGAGTGTAGCTCCACAGACAATTTTGAACTCCCCCCACCCGGAGATCCTCCCTCTTCCTCTTCTCCCTCCCATAACTCCCCCTCCTCAGCTCCACGGTGCCCACCCTCCTCTCCGCCCGCTGGCCCTCCCCTCAGAGCTAATGGTGAGGAAGTGCAGTGTGGCGTTGGGGAGGAGGGCAACGACCTGAAGAGGCGCCGTAAGTCTTCCACGTCGTCTTCCTCCTCCTCCTCGTCATCGTCATCCTCCGTCTTCTCCAAGGCCGTTTCAAAATGTCCGCTCCCGGACGGCCGCACCGTGTGCGTCGGCGATATTGTGTGGGCGAAGATCTACGGCTTCCCGTGGTGGCCGGCGCGCGTGCTCGGCATTACGGTGTCGCGGCGCGGCGATACGGGGCTGGCGGTGCAGCAGGAGGCGCGTGTGTCGTGGTTCGGCTCGCCCACCACGTCCTTCCTGCCGCTCGCACAGCTGTCGCCCTTCCTGGAGACGTTCCAGTCGCGTTTCGACAGGAAGCGGAAGGGCCCGTACCGCCGCGCCATCGCCGAGGCCGCCAGCGCTGCCAAGCAGCTCACACCAGAGGTGCGGGCGCTGCTTACGCAGTTTGAGACGTAGCATCGGCCGCCGCCCACTCGCCCCATCCTCACTGCCCACCCCTTTCAGACAGGCCCCGCCCTTTCAGAGGAGGTGGGAGGAGCTAAAAATGACTGATGGACAATGATGAGTGTGTTTCACATTTATGAGGGGAGGGGGATCTGTCAGGGGCGGGGCTATCTTCAGTCACTGGCGCCGTTTCAGTTTTCCGCACCGTGGGAAATGTTTTGTAGATAATTTAGCCTGATGGTTGGCTGACAGAGCGATGATGTCACAGTATTAATAAACACTAATTAAGCTCCTCGTAGTGATTGACTGATCTGAGTGGCTGGCGGTGTGATGTCACTTCCTGTTGATAAAACAGACTGAAAACTTGTCTTTTTTTTCTAGAAACTTCGTTTCCGTACAGAATTGAATAAACTGTGAACAAAGTGAGGTCCAACCCACAGCCCGGGGCCCCAGACGTGGCCGTGCTGAGCCGCTGTCAGGACGGTGCGTTCGAGGCCCCGGGCTGCTCGGGCGGCCCAACGCTCTCTGATGATGATGATGGTGATGAAGGTTCTCTGCTGTCAGACTGTTTACCGTCTGTTTGCAGATCAGAGAGTCCTGCTGGACAAAATAACGGGAACAGTGTGTACATGTGTTGCTTCCTGTTTGAATCTGAATAAACGCTCAAACTTCTCTGACCTTCGGCCTCATCATTTCCACTCTTCTTCTGTGGTGTTTCTCTGGCGGAGACCTTGGACTTTCTCACCTGCAAACAGATGTTTGGTAAACGGGTCTCCACAGCTGCTCCCGGACTCTGCCCACATTTGCCTCTTGTGGCTGATTGGTCCGTTCGCTGGTCAGGTGGTGGTGGTTAATTCCTTTAGTTCACAGATCCCGCAGACCCTGAAACAAAAATCCAGGACTGATCTCGTAAACGCCCTTGTTCCCGTGAGTGTGCCGCTCAGGTCCGTTAGCTTCGTCGCAGGTGCCTCTAGATCAAACCTGAGGCTGGACCAGCCCGGCTGGTGAAGCAGGTAGCAGCAGGTGAACACAGCGTCCTCACGTGATATTAACCATCAGCTGTTATCAGTCAGACTCAGTGTAGATAAAGCTGATCGGGGTCCTGGTTCTGGTGTGGGTCAGTGTTTGAGAGGTCGGCACAGTTACCTGTAGCATCCAATCACTGAGCTCCGCCACTGAAAAACAACGTCAGCGACGAAGTTCTTCAACCCGCGTTTCTTCTGGAGCCCACCTGATGGTGACAGCCATGGTTACAAAACGATTCATGGTTCCTACGTCATCACTTATCCGGTCTTTACGTGGTGATGTATGAACTCCGGGTCCAAACTCCTCTGCGTTTATTAAGCCTGTTGTGTTTTTAATGTGCTTTGTATTTTGTTCTGTTTAATCTGAACAAGCCCCTAAAAACAGTCAATGATCACTGTCGGCCTCTCGGTTTTTATTACCGCTGTTCATTTTAAAGCCTCGTTTAAACCCCTCTGATGTAACTGCAGCCCATGCAGCAGTATATGAATGACTAACCTCGTATTGTTGATGGATTATCTCAGTTCTCCTGACTGAAGTTTGGTCCGTTTACAGCATAGTGCCATGCGATTGCATTTGTTCCTGACCCATCGAGTGGAAAAAAGTTAGCGTTCATCCTCCAGTTTCACTGTGTTTGTTATGCTAACATAGCTGTGTAGCTAGCGATCACGTAGCACATCATTATATACCAGCTAGCCAAACTTCAGTAACCCTACAAACGTCACTGCTGTTTAGTTTTCTGTCTTCATTTATGTTGGAAGTGACAGCAGAGTTGTACGTTTTATTTTTTATGTTTACGTGGAAACTAGCGAGCTAACTTCCTGCTAACTTCTAACTCTGTTAAATTTAATGCATTCTGTTTTCATGGATGTTAAACTTAAGTGTTACACCTGGTAAAGCAGCAATGCTGATTATTTTATTACAGAGGAAAGAATTTAGACAGTTTGTAACTCTCAGTGATGCTGCAGTGTTCGTTTGACTTTGGGACCTGCAGCGGAGGTTGGACCTGGAAACAGCTAATGACGTTACATCTGGGGGTAAACGGCTTTCTGACCTCTGTGAACTCTTGCCGGCTCAGTTTATGGGGGTTAGTATCACTATGTTTAAAAAGGATTATCTGTGGAAAGCTCATTGGCTAACGATGTGGATGGCGTGTGGCTGGGCGGGTTCCCGTTGGTGTAAGAGCGTCAAAGAAGGAGACTGGACTTCTTTAAGCGTGTAAAGCTCTGGGGCTGGCCCCTTAGGCAGGTTGTTCATCCACTATCATCTTAATATTAGTATTGATGCTAATAATAGTAACAAATTATTAATAATAGTCCAGTTGCTTTCCTTCAGCCTTTTAAGACGATGTAATTGACGAATCATTAGCCAATCAGCGAGCAGTGTCACATCCGTTCAGTTTTAAAAATGAAGATGGTGACACTGAGCACGCCTCTGACAGGACTTCAGAGACCACCAGGTGATGTCACTGAAGCCACGTCCACCTTTGACCCCGTGAGAGGGCGCTGTGCTGATAAATCTGTGACGCTCGCTGCTCCCGGAGAGGTCAGGGGTCACAGTGTGTCAGTCTTCTGTCAGTCAGCACCCACCCCTCACAGACCAGGGTAGAACACAGACCCCTAGCTTCACCATGACAACCAACAGTATCGCATCATCACCACAGACGCTGCCAGCAGGTTGAAAAACCACAGTCACATTTAAAAACATACCTGTGTGGTCAGGGTCAGCTTTGGGACCACAGCAGATACTCCAATCAATAAACTGATAAATCAACCAATCAACAGACTAAACCACTGATCAATAAGCAGATTGACAGGCCAGGCTCAGGCTAAATGCTGGAGAGGTGGGTCCGGCTACACTATGGTAAACTAATCAGCTGATTCTTTGATCTCCTCCTCATTCTTCTTCGTCCTTCAGGTGCCCCCAGACTCCGCCCACATTTGCCTCTCGTTTTCTAATCTGCCTCTGGCTGATTGGTCGGTTCGCTGGTCAGGTGGTGGTGGTTAATTCCTTTAGTTCACAGGATAGGAGGCTCATCCACCTCCTCTGTCACACCGCCGCTCTGCATGTCCTCCTTCACTGCATCCATGAACCTCCTTTGAGCTCCTCCTCCTCTCCTCCTGCCTGCAGCTCCACCTTCATCCTCCACCCTCCCTCCTCTGCACATGCTCAGACCATCAGCTTCTCTCACTCGGAGCCGTCCCTCTGATGGTCTATTTCTGATCCTGTCAAAAACTACAACCGCTACTCAAGCTGATGTGTGTTGCTAGTGTTAGCTGTTATCAAAGATTAATAACTGTTATTGATTTGAATCATTATTATTGATTGAAAGAAAACATAGGTAGGGTCACTCTTCATCTGTGTCCACGTCCTCTGACTCTGCAGGTTTCAGCTCACCTGTCTCAGTTTGATCACATGATTTGCATTATTGACTCTCTAAAGCCCAGAGCTGGTTAACCAGTAAAAACTGGTTCCCACAGACACACCGGGACTGTTTTTTTATGTAGAACCAGAGTTCTCTGAGTAAAATGTCAGTTAAATAGAGTCTCATGGACTCGTATTTTATTCACAATAAAAACAGCAGGACGATGTTAACCTGCCGACTATCCAAAGAGTCCAGCTGCAGCATCAGGCCTGCTGAGCAGCTGGAACCCTCAGACCAGACCAGCCGCTGTCCTCGGCTCACAGGCTGATGTTAGAGGGGACGCACGGACTGTCCTGCCTCCACAGTTCTAATAAAATGTCCTCACTTTACACCTCGGACGTGTTTTCTGTGCTATTGTGAATAAAACACGAGATCCAGATGTGACTTTACTCAGAGATCAGCTCTGCTGGAATAAATTTGTCATTTTGTGTCTGACTCGCCACAACGAGGAGGCGCCACCTGCAGGTGACTCTCAGTCACTGCATGTCCTTAACGAGCCACTCAGCCAATCACTGATCATTAACATATTGATCCATGCAATAAGTGAAAATGGTCATAACGATGAGGTCACTTCCTGTTTGTGAATCCAGGTTTATTAACAGGAAGTCAAAAACGAGCGCCTTCTGTCCGAATAGTTAATCGGTAGCAAGTATCACAGGTCAGTGAAGCTGATGATCTCCTGTGTCAGGCACTCACCTGTTCACCTGAGAATGTGATACCGCTGCTAAAAGCGTTTGGTGGGCGTGTCCATGCTGGTTGCCAATCAGCACAGATGTGTAACACCTGCTTAACATCACAGGGGAGCTGCCCTGTCTGAGCAGGTGATCCTAATCAATACTCTCTCTCTCTCTCTGCAGCACAACGCTGAAGAGCTGCTGACACTGAGTATCCTGCGCTGTGATTGGCTGAGAGGCTGTGGGCGGGCCTGGATCGTCACATGGATACAGATGATTAATAATCAATAATTATTTAAGTAAAGAGTTTATATTTATAAGAAATGTATTGATCTGGTCTGAACACTGCCCGTTTCCATGGATACCTGGTTTGGATCAGTGACATTAAATGCTATAATTTGCGTCCTCCAATCAGCTGTCATTCCACAATCAGCCAATAACTAATCAGCTCGTAGCTTAAGGAGTGATGTCACCGAGATTTACAGACTTTACTGCTGCACGTGAATGCACTGTCCTCTTGAAGCCTCACCTGGCATTGAGGCTCCACCCCTCCACACACCTGAAGCAGAGATGTGTTAGCTTAGCTTGCCACAGAGGCTGAAAGCAGATGGACACTGCTAACATAGCAGCTGTAACAGGTGGTGTGCTCAGTTTTGATTGGTTAATGATCAGGTGATGAAACAGAAACAGTGTCATGCTGTGACAGCGTCTCCACGACGACCACAGGTACACCTGTGTTTTACCTGGAAGTTTGCTTCTCACATGTTTTTATGTCTTTAAAATGATGCAAACAGGAAATTCTTCTTCTTGTAAAGTTGTAAACAAAATGCAATAAAAGGTTGCATGTGTCAAACTGTCTGCTCTCACTGGGTTATTGGACACAATCTGCAGGAAGTGCCTTTTGTTTTCAAAGTAAATGCCACATTTCATCAATGCAAGCATTTAATGTGAAACATTCAAACCTACAGCTGAGCAGCAGCAGCTATACAGGTGAGTCTGAAGTTGTACAGGTGGTTATAATTAATGGTTATACTGGGTGTCTTACCTATACGTTAGCTGAAGAATATCTAGTTATCAGTTGTTACTGGTTATGTTAAGTAATGTACTTGTTATACTGCTTGTTTTACTGTTTATACTGAGTGCATTTGGTTCTATGACTCTGGTTGTCTTCTGCCAGACCAGTTTTATAGGTCTGGGCTGTAATCAGGTGGGGGTCCACACACAGACAGGTTTATGATCAGGATGGGGTCCACACACAGACAGGTTTATAATCAGGTGGGGGTCCACACACAGACAGGTTTACAATGAGGACGGGGTCCACACTCAGACAGGTTTATAATCAGGTGGGGGTCCACACACAGACAGGTTTATAATCAGGTGGGGGTCCACACTCAGACAGGTTTATAATCAGGTGGGGGTCCACACACAGACAGGTTTATAATCAGGTGGGGGTCCACACACAGACAGGTTTACAATGAGGACGGGGTCCACACTCAGACAGGTTTATAATCAGGTGGGGGTCCACACACAGACAGGTTTATAATCAGGTGGGGGTCCACACACAGACAGGTTTATGATCAGGATGGGGGTCCACACTCAGACAGGTCTATAATCAGGTGGGGGCTCTCATACAGACAGGTTTATGCTCAGGTGGAGGGTCCACACTCAGACAGGTTTATTATCAGGTCAGGGCTCTCACACAGACAGGTTTATTATCAGGTCGGGGCTCTCACACAGACAGGTTTATTATCAGGTGGGGGCTCTCACACAGACAGGTTTATTATCAGGTGGGGGCTCTCACACAGACAGGTTTATTATCAGGTGGGGGCTCTCACACAGACAGGTTTATTATCAGGTCAGGGCTCTCACACAGACAGGAGTCCTCGTGTGTGTGTGTGATGGTTAATAATTCCTGTTAATCTGTGTGGACTTTCACCTGAGACTCTAAAACTGAACTTTCTGTCTCTGTTTGCTGCTCGAAGTCAAACAGCCGCAGGTGAAATGGAAGCTGACATTCAGGTAAAGTCATTACTGATCAGTTTTGTTTTACTGAGTTTAGCAGGTGGGGTGTAGGACAGGTAGAGTAGGGCAGGTTTGCTAAAGGAAGGGTATACTGAACTGTGATAACACACAGTGAGCACTGACCTACAAACAACAGGTGTGGTAAACTGACCTCCGTACAACTACAAGTACTGACGCACACCTGGAAACACCTGGATCCTTTCAGACTAATTTACTGGGTGTTTTTGTGTCTACAGGTTAATCAGGGTCACTGTGACCTGTCTCAGATAGAACGTGTGTGTGTTCGTTTGACTTCTGACATCTGTTTAATGATAGCAACAAATATATAATCGATAATGGTTAATAAGTGAATCATGAAGTTTGCTGCACCTGATAACCAGGTGTTTCTGTCTGTCCAATCAGAGTCATGAGGGGAGGGGCTACAAACCCAATAAACCTAACCTGCCAAGGACAGAAGAGAGCAAAAAGAGGCAACCAATGGATGCGCAGAGGGTGGGGTCAGACATGATTTACACCATTGAAGATGTCCCACCATGGTACCTGTGTATTCTACTGGGATTACAGGTGAGACTGGAATTACAGGTGAAAATGTGACTACTGTGGGATTAAGACATTTCAACATGGATTATTGATTTAGACTGGATTACTAGGTTCAAACTGGTATTATACTAGTTTAACCGGGGGTTATACTGGTTTAACATGGGATTACTGGGTTTAACCTGGGATTATACTGGTTTAACCGGGGACTATACTGGTTTAAACTGGGATTACTGTGATTAACCTGTGATTATACTGGTTTAACCTGGGGTTATACTGGTTTAAAATGGGTTTAACTGGGATTATACTGGTTTAAACAATGATTACTGGGTTTAACCTGGGATTATACTGGTTTAAACAGTAAGAATAAGAATGTTTTATTGTCATTATGCCAAAAGCACAACTGAATTATTTGCTGTACTATTCAGTGAAAAGGAAACCAGAAAAAGGAAAGAAAGGAAAACTGTTTCTAAACTGGTTTAAACTGGAATACTGGATGGGGTTGTTTGTAGTTTGATCACAGGTGCAGGTTTGGTGGTGGTTAGATGAAACATTTTTAGGATAGCTACTTTGTTGACTCCAGTCTGAAGTTTGTGACAGGTGAATGTTACCTGCTTTACCTTGTGCAGCATTACCTGACGTGCTTCAGTGGTACAGTGGCTGTGCCGTTTCTTCTGGCTGAGGCCATGTGTGTTGGTGGAGACCAAAGCACCATCAGTCAGCTGATTGGAACCATTTTCACGACTGTTGGCATCACGACTCTCATCCAGACCACTGTGGGTGTCAGGTGAGTCTGAGGGAGTCAGGTGAGACTTAAGGAGTCAGGCGAGTGGGCGGAGTCTGACAGTTATGTGTGTTTGTGTGTAGACTTCCTCTCTTTCAGGCGAGTGCGTTTGCGTTCCTCATTCCTGCTCAGGCAATCCTCAGTCTGGACAGGTGGAGGTGTCCCAGTGAAGGTGGGAGTCTCTCTGATTGTTACTGGTTTTTGTAAATAAACAACATGCTCTCATGTGATTTGTTTTTTCCTCTACAGAGGAGATTTATGGGAACTGGAGTCTTCCCCTGAACACCTCACACATCTGGAAGCCTCGAATCAGAGAGGTACGATCACTGCTCCTCAGCAGGTAGTTTCCAGTGGGTCCAGGTGGGTTGAAGTGGACACAGTGGGTTGAGGACGGTGAGAGGCCAGACCTAAACCTGAACTGGTTCCTGGAAGACACCAGCAGTCTGGACAGTGCTGGTCTGTCAGAATCCTGTGACCCTGTGAACTTCCAGCTCAGAGAAAGTTTCTGATTTTGGCTAAAGTCAGACCCCTGAATCAGGTGGAACCTTGTTCAGGAGGACTGTGCACTTGGTCTTGGACCATTTCTACAAATCCAGGATGTGTTTTACTTCACAGGCTTCGCTATGAAATTAAAGCACTTTAATTCCTGAGAACCCAGAGCCACACCTGCAGGTACCACCTGTTTCAGAATTCTCTAGGACTCATCAGTAGCAGCACCTCGTGGTTGGATCCAAGTTGTCATGTCTGTGGAGTGGATTTTTTTTGTTTACTTGCTTTATGACAGAGTTATTTGTTCGCAGATTCAGGGTGCCATCATTATGTCCAGCCTGGTGGAGCTCGTGATTGGTCTGTGTGGGTTACCTGGGTTACTGCTGGAGTACATCGGCCCGCTCACCATCACGCCGACCATCTCACTGATCGGCCTCTCAGTCTTCACAACTGCTGGAGACCGAGCTGGGTCCCACTGGGGCCTCTCAGCACTGTGAGATATGTGGACACGCCTGTTTCTGTTCTGCTCCATGAATATAGCACACTGGGGGGACAAACAGTTGTCTCTCTCTCTCTCTGCAGGTGTATTTTGCTGATGGTGCTGTTTGCTCAGTACCTAAGGGCGACATCACTTCCTGTTCCTGTGTATAGCAGGAAGAAAGGCCTGAGGGCCACCAGAGTGCAGATCTTCAAGATGTTTCCTGTAAATAAAGATAAACACAAATCGATGATGATGTCAGTGATGACGTAATTTGAATTTTTGCTCCGCCCTCTTTCAGATCATCCTTGCCATCATGTTGGTGTGGTTCGTCTGTTATGTCCTCACTCTGACCGACCTGTTGCCAAGAGACGCTGATCGCTATGGACACAAAGGTCGCACTGATGCCCGAGGGGACATCATGACATTGTCGCCCTGGTTCAGGATTCCTTACCCATGTAAGGCACCAACCAATGACAGTCATGCTTTGTATCCAGGTGGTTTGAGGTTTGAATGACACCGTGTCACCGTTACGAGGTTGTTTCAGCGCCGACTGTGAGTTGGTGGTGAGGTGGATCACTTCAGTTTCTCTGAGGTTCTGATCCACAGTCACTGTGTTACCTGCAGCAGGTAGCACTAGGCCCCGCCCCTGCCGTGTGGCTCCATGTTGATGCCATATTTAAAAGAAAATTTCTACTGGAAAGTCACTGAAAGTCTGTTACTTCCCACAGCAGGAACGCCAGTTTGTACTGCTTCGATTGGTTAGTCGGTTTGACCTTGGGACTTAAACAAAAACGTCGACATAAACACATAAAAACTGTAAAATCACTGAGTCAGTGATTCAGGGCCCAGAGCAAGGGGGTGGAGCTCTCAGAGGGGGTGTGGTCACTTTATGAACTTTGTGTAACTTCAGACTTCATGTGTACAGTCTGGGATCAAATCTGATCCGAAGGTGTGTTTTTAACGCTAAGCTGAGCATCAGTGAATGAAGGATCATGATGATCACATGACATTCTCTGACTTCCTGTCTCTCTTTGATAGGCCAGTGGGGGTTGCCTGTGATAACGGTTGCTGGGGTGTTGGGCATGCTGAGTGCGACGATGGCGGGCATCGTGGAGTCAATCGGAGATTACTATGCTTGTGCTCGCCTGTCTGGAGCCACGCCCCCTCCTATCCATGCAATCAACAGGTGAGAGAGGAACACACCTTATGAGACAGACTCCATCCCCAAACAGGTGTTGATCATGTCTGTTTTAAATTTGTTTTCAGGGGGATTTTCATAGAGGGCATGTGCTGCATCATTGCAGGTCTGTTGGGGACAGGAAACGGCTCCACCTCCTCCAGTCCAAATATAGGTGTCCTCGGCATCACCAAGGTAGCCACACACCCTGAAAGGGTGTGTTCATGTCCTCAGGTGTAATTTCACATGTTAACTTGTGCTTAATTTGTGAGTGTATGATCGGTTCACCTGTATGCAGGTGGGTAGCAGGCGGGTGGTGCAGTACGGTGCCGGCATCATGTTTGTCCTGGGAACCGTCGGCAAGTTCACAGCTCTGTTTGCCTCGCTGCCCGACCCGATCCTGGGAGGAATGTTCTGCACGCTCTTCGGTAAGTCTCCGGTAACAGGTGTATATTCAGGTGTGGTACTGCTGCGCTAAACCATATGTGTCTCTCAGGTATGATAACAGCTGTCGGCCTGTCAAACCTCCAGTTGGTCGATTTAAACTCGTCCAGAAATCTGTTTGTTCTTGGGTTCTCCATGTTCTTTGGTCTGACACTGCCGACGTACCTGGACACGCATCCCAACTCCATTCAGACAGGTGAGTCCCTGTTTACCTGTGCCACGGCTGTCCTCCTAAATAACCCTAACACCACAGGAACAGAGCAGGATATCTTCTGGTTGCCTTCATTCACTCATCCTAACATCAGCAATTACCTGAAGGTGGTGATGCAATTCAATTAAATTTAAGAAACGTCCGGCAGAACCAGAGTAAGAGCCAGAGATGAATACTAACTAATTGTCACGGCTGGGGCAGCAGTCGTGTGGTGAGAACCCAACAGTGTTGGGAAGGCTACTTTTAAAATGTATTCCATTACAGATTACAGAATACATGCCCCAAAATGTAGTTTGTAACGTATTCCAATATGTTACTCAATGAGAGTAACGTATTCTGAATACTTTGGATTACTTAACATATTATCATGCTGTTTACAACTACGTGAATGTACTATTGCTGTGATTTATTACTGTTACTGAAGGTCCGCGGCTCCAAACCGTAGTAAAGGGACCTCTGGCTAATACGTCGGGTTCGTGTCGGCTCGTAG
Source organism: Perissodus microlepis (assembly GCF_051167445.1). NCBI lineage: Eukaryota > Metazoa > Chordata > Actinopteri > Cichliformes > Cichlidae > Perissodus > Perissodus microlepis. Next base: position 33,804,057 of record NC_140470.1, on the reverse strand, counting down.
CTGAAAACTAGCTTTACTTTGTTGTCTGGGTCAACTTTGCTAGCGAGAGACAGAGAGAGGCGTTGAAAGGCTGCTCAAACGGAGCTTATCGTTTCAGAGGAAAACACGAACACGGTGTACAGTCGAGTCTTAATAGCTTACTTACAGCTGGGCTCATCAGGCTCTCTGTTTGGCTGCAGTGGTTATTATTATATTTACATGCTTCCAGCTCCCGTTTCTGCTCCGTGACAGCTCGTACTTTTCCTTTTTCTCCCTCCTCGCTCACAGACACATAACGTGTATGACAGTCCATTCTCCCTGCAGCACGGACTACACTGCCCATCAGGCTACATGCTTTAGAGGTATACCTGTAGCATTCTGCCTATTAGCTTAGCACAACAACAACAAAAAGGCGCTCTCTCACCCAGGAAACACGCAGAGCGAGAGCGTCACCCTGTAACCATGGCAACCGTAACGCTGCCACTTGGAGCAAACAGTCCTGACCCGCGACAATATGAAACAGAGAAGTACCGCCGTGTAATCCATTTATTTCAACAAAGTAACTGTATTCTAAATACCACCTTTTTAAACGGTAACTGTAACGGAATACAGTTACTCATATTTTGTATTTTAAATACGTAACGGCGGTACATGTACTCCGTTACTCCCCAACACTGGGACCTAAGTTGCAGACAGCAGTGATGCGAGTGAGTTTATTTACAGTGAATGATAAATAACAAAGGCCAGGGCAGAACTAAACATAAACCTAAACTGGGGAAAACTAATAATAAACAAAACTCGAAACCGTAACTCACAAAATCACACGTAGAGGAAAACATAAGAAGGTTCTGCAGGGGATGAAGAGGAGAAAGAGGAGCAGAGAGACACGGAGAAGACCAAATAACACAGACGAACCGACGAGGAAAACAGGCAGGCACACACTATAAATACACACAAGGTAATGAACAGCTGAACATAATTAGACACGATGAGACACAGACCTTCAAAGTAAAACAGGAAACTCACAGACTGTATTACAAACACAAACTCCGAGACACGAACCGAGCACAGAAGGGAGAACACTAAAATGCTAAGAACTAATACAAAATAAGAATCAACACAAAACACAAGATGATACCAAAAATGAAAGAGAAAACGCTGGGTCACCGACCCAGGACCATGACACTAATAATTAAATGCAGAGAGGTGCATAAACACATAGTGAGTGAAGAAGATACGCATCGTGGAAAGCCCCAGCAGCTTAGGCCTGTTCCAGCACCACCACTGCACCCATCTAACGAATGGCATGGTTCGGATAAGAGAGGCAGAGATTGCAGCGTGAGGTCCTACCGACCTTTCAATTCAATTCAATTCAATTTTATTTATACAGCGCCAAATCACAACAAAAGTCGCCTCAAGGCGCTTCATGATACAGAGAAGAACCCAACAATCATATGACCCCCTATGAGCAAGCACTTTGGCGACAGTGGGGAGGAAAAACTCCCTTTTAACAGGAAGAAACCTCCAGCAGAACCAGGCTCAGGGAGGGGCGGGGCCATCTGCTGTGATTGGTTGGGATGAGTGAAGGAAGACAGGATAAAGACATGCTGTGGAAGAGAGACAGAGGTTAATAACAGATATGATTCAGTGCAGAGAGGTCTGTTAACACATAGTGTGTGAGAAAGGTGACTGGAAAGGAAAAACTCAATGCATCATGGGAATCCCCGGCAGCCTACGTCTATTGCAGCATAACTAAGGGAGGATTCAGGGTCACCTGGTCCAGCCCTAACTATATGCTTTAGCAAAAAGGAAAGTTTGAAGCCTAATCTTGAAAGTAGAGATAGTGTCTGTCTCCTGAATCCAAACTGGAAGCTGGTTCCACAGAAGAGGGGCCTGAAAACTGAAGGCTCTGCCTCCCATCCTACTTTTAAATACTCTAGGAACAACAAGTAGGCCTGCAGAGCGAGAGCGAAGTGCTCTAATAGGGTGATATGGTACTACAAGGTCATTAAGATAAGATGGGGCCTGATTATTTAAGACCTTGTATGTGAGGAGCAGGATTTTGAATTCTGGATTTAACAGGAAGCCAAAACAGGAGAAATCTGCTCTCTCTTTCTAGTCCCTGTCAGGACTCTTGCTGCAGCATTTTGGATTAACTGAAGGCTTTTCAGGGAGTTTTTAGGACTTCCTGATAATAATGAATTACAGTCGTCCAGCCTGGAAGTAATAAGAACCTGTACAAATACAAAAACCTAAAACCATTATAAAGATCAAGCTTGGCACCATCTACAGAAAAACTTTAGCATTCATTCTCATGAGTTAGGTTCAAAATTTAAAATCCATGACAATAAATAAATAAATAAACAGATTAATCATTATTGATAGTCCTTATAAGTTGTCTCTGAAAGTGAAACGCTGATCTTTAACTTTCAGCAACTTCATGTGAAACAAAGAGCAGTGGGCCCAGAGCTGAGCCCTGTGGATGACAAATAACTCTGACACGTTCTCTCATTTCTAACACAGTTTAAAGCCCAGGTTAAATTTGTACGTCAGACAGTCTCATATGGATCACACCTGAGATCACACCATCTAAGGAAAACAAACCGTCATTCGCTGGTTGAATTAATTTATCGTACATTTCACTGCTTCATCATTCCCAAGCAAATACGAGAAGGTCCCTCCACAGCATCAAGTTACCAACATGACTTCATGTGATCAATAATTCCATGAATCAACAGCAGAACGTCAACATTTATGCAGATGATGTTCTATTTAATTTACGTGCACGACCAGAAACATCAACACCTGCTTTACGAGATCAAATAAACTTCCTGATGATGCTCAGCATTCTTATCAGCAATTACTTCCTCCTCGGTAGCTCCACCTGTAAATGTTAGTCCACCTATTTCAGCCATGCTGTGAGTCGCTCTAATAAATATTAAACTCTCACACTGTGGCTGAATGTTTCTCTGGCCTTCCCCTGTCTGTGCTCACCTGTCTGTGCTCACCTGTCTGTGCTCACCTGTCTCCGTGATGAATCTCTGCACCAGTTAAGATTTTTGTTTCTGGTGTTTCAGGTGTTTCTGAGCTGGATCAGATCCTCACCGTTCTTCTCTCCACTGAGATGTTTGTTGGAGGTTTTCTGGCGTTCTGTCTTGATAACACAATCCCCGGTAACACACACACACACACACGCGCACACACACACACACACACACACACATACCTGTTTTTCCTACATCGTGGGGTCCAATGAGTGACAGGTGCCTGATGGGATCCACCCTTTCCAAAGGGTGTAAAGACATGATTTTCACTCCTAAATTCATAATAAATTCATCTAAACTTAAATATGACTTGAAAAGTCAAACACTCTCAAATAAATTTTAAACCTGAATTTTTGTTTTACTGGGGACCAGACATAACCCGTCTACTGATACTGGGGACCAGTCATGTGTCTATGAGCATACAGTCAACAACACTGATCCATGAAACCTTACTATCATATTACATAATGATTGAGACCCTGAATTGGTTAAGTGGAAGAAAATGGATGGATTGTTTTATTAATCTCATCCTGACTGCCAGATACTTATTTTATTAATTTATTTTTTTAAATCTGATTCTAAAATATTAGTTAGGAAGTTATGAAATTACACAAACACTACTTGTGAAATTTAAGAATGTTGTTAAAAGTTGAGCAAAAGGTAACATTTTGTATAGTGTTTTACTTGGTATGACTGAACATATGCAAATAAAATAATTTTAAATCAATTCAGTTTGTCAGTTGATTTTCATCAGATATGAAGCATCAGATCTGCTTTAACAGAAAACAAAATGATATTTTTACCAAACCACATTTGACGGTTAAAAGAAGTCACCTACTGTATGAAATGGGCAGACAAACTGAGTTTATGCCTTCACGTAACATTTATTTCAGCCTTTTAAAGTCAGACCTTCAGCCCCTTACATCCAACAAACAGTGTGTGTTTATCTATATCTCTATATACGCACACATACATATATCTATCTATATAGCTATCTATATATCTATATCTCTATATATCTATATCTCTATATATCATATTATATCTCTATATATCATATTATATACAAGTATAAATATAAGTATATATAAGACAGTACTCCCTGGTAAGCAAGGTGGCATTTTTAGATATGTCACAACAGGAATGCCTTTTCCTTTTCAAAACATAATTAAAACTAATTAAAATGGAACATGAGTTCCATTCTTTCCAAACGTTTTTTTTTTTTGACGTCCAAAAACATTGGTCTAGCACAGAACGTAAAAACATTGCAAAGGGGCAAACAAGGCACAAATGAACAATTAAGAACAGGCTGTTAAACTCTTTTTGCAGCTTTACGCTGCATTGCAGTGATTCGATTTTTTACATAGAACTTTACCCCTGTCCAGGTTCTGTTTGTAAGTGCTTTCGGTGAAGCCTCAATACAGGCAACGCACTCCGACTTTCCTGGTACTTTACCAGACTCAATGAAGGACATTAGTGTCTTTTCCACAGCATGGACCTCAGCTGATGTCCAAGTCCTCTTCTTTGATGTTCCTAAAATAGAAAAGAAAGTGACTTAATACAGTTGTAATAATTAATTTAAGATAAATTAAGGCAAAACTAAAAAGGGTAGACGCTTCAGTTTTAGAGTAATCACTTTTAAATTTTGCACTGTTTCCTCTTAGCTGTTGAGGGTCCAGTTAAATCATGAATTTTCAGAATATTAATAAAATAAATCTGTCAGAGAACAGGCAAATTACACATTAGGTTCTTTATCACAGTTATATGTGGATACATCATAGGTCCCTGAAACTGCCTACACTTTTCTATCATTTGCATTTTTTCCTTGCTTCTTAGTACCTCCCAAGAAGGATGGAGGATAGATACAAGAAAATCTAAGGAAACATCCACTTGTAACAAGTGAGGTAGCTAATCACAGTTCAGTTGTCAGTCAGCTTTAACAGTTGAGACTAACAATAATAGAGCAGCATTGTTTTCTCCCTGTAGCTTGCTATTACTTTAGCACCTGTACATAAGTAAAAAGCTGCCATCTGGATTCATACTGCATCCTGCTCAGAGACAGAATCCACTTACAGAATTAGTGTCAGTATGTACTTAAGTTCTAATTGTGAACTTAATTTTTTTTAAAAAATACAAAATATTCTAGTATATTCATAATACTAGAAACCATTTAATTTAAATGGTTGACAAAAATGAAATTTCAAAGATCAAATCAGATGCTTAGAAACGATCTGCCTGTGAGTAGAAATAACAAATAACTTAGTTATCAGTGTTTCTTGCTGACAGACTGACTTGATCCAACACCCCATCATTGGTATGAAATTCAGTGATTATGTGATGGATTAGACCAGTTTGCTCAGCCACTTCAAAAAAAATAAAAATAAGATAAAATAAAAATATCAGTAATATATAAATAGGGTGGCTTGTCAGATGGAAAACTACTTTTGTGAAGCCTGCTTCTGTGAATGTTGCCTCACTCATCAAATACGAGCTTTGAGATGGCCTGCAAGAGTTAGAATCAAACCAACTTTCAATTTAAAAAAAAAAAAAAAGAAGAAAATTAGTGAATTAGGATGCACCCAGTGTATTTATTTGCATCAGTATGAGATCTTTGTCATCAAAAATGATGACACTCACTACATACTATTAAAAAGATTTTTTAAACAGTAACGCACAGGAAATGTTTGAATACATGGGAACTACCAGCCTAACAGCTGTACTGCCATCCAGAGTTAGAAAATGGGCTATAAATTTCATCTTTAACTGATAGTAAATCTGATGTCATTTCTGTTTCCATTCTTACATTGGTAAATCATTATAAAATGCGGTCTTGTTAAGTACAAACTATTATCTCACTACATCTCTCAATGTCTGTAAAAATGTAAATTTCTGCAAAATAAACCACTCAACTATGACCTTTGATGGCAACTTTATGGATGAGAAAAAGAAAAAAAATGCAAGTCAGCCAGTTCAGATACACCAGGAGAAGGAGAGGAGTCAAAGAAATCCTGCAGATTAGGTTTACAGGGTCTGACTCAGCATCCACCCTCACTCTGAAATGGAAAACCTGGATTACCTAGTTTTAGCCAAACATGTTTTCTGGCACAGAGCCCTGATTCCTGGAATGATCTTGTCCAGAATTAACATGACATAAAGACTTTTGTATGACTTTGGTTGCTTCAGGTAAAAGTATTCACCTACTGGAGCTCTCAAAAAAGAGCTGACAGAGGAAGAAGTGTTTTTCTGTTAAGTAACAACAGTAAATTCTTTGACCAGTAACAGTCATTTTGGACAAGAGTAATAACCAGCTAATCACCCATAAGTAGTCAGCCTTAATAAATTTGGCACACATTTCGCCTGCTGTAACGCTGACGAAAGCCTTGTACTGAAAGACGTCCGTTTTTTCTTACTGCCTTGTTACATTAATCATTACTAATTCATCATCATGTCATCATCCAGTCTAGATAGGTTGTACTAAGAACATTTGTACAACTTTGAAATAAAAGCATTATTAGGGTGAGAAAGCAAATCAGTGCTTATTTTAGTATAGCCTTTTTAGCTGTTGTGTGGAAAAGGGAATGGGTAAAGAAGAAATGTGGGCAAATGCCAAGCCTCAGTCTGTGGGATACCTGCAGTAGCGTGGTCACCATCAGGCTCATCTGTGGTCCACTGTCCTTGCTTGAATCCTGGTGGTCCTATGGGAAGAAGAGTAAACTGTAAGTAGAAAAAATATGTACCTTGTGACCCTGGAACAGAGAAGACAAATACTGAAAAACATGCAAAATTGTGACTGCAATGCAGTACAGTCTTATCACCCTGCTACATAACTCATCTACTGTGCTAAAATTTAAAATATTTGAAAAGTTTCAATATTACACTGTCAGGCAAATACCTAGTCCAGTCTCCTTCAGTTAAAGAATGTGATTTTTTTTGGCAGAGCTCTTGAAGGAAAACAATCACAAAGGTTGAAGCAAACGATTTTACCCATTCATGGTTCTCTATATACAGAATTAATGCCAACTGAACTGACGTGGCTTGAAAATAAAATGGTGGGCAAGCAGCTAGCAGCAATAGAAAAAGCTAACAATAATAAGCACGCAAGGGTACAAAGAAGGTTACACAATACAGGCAACAATGGTGCTATCAGGCTCTTTGGTAGGGGATACTGAAAATGATCAGTCTAAAAAACTTCTAACATACTTTCTAAAGTACATTCAGTACATCCAGTTACAATTACAGAAATTGTGGTTTTCTTGTGGATTATGTGAAATCTGCTCTAGACAGTCATACCAATCAAAAAGTTTTCAGGTTTGCACAACTGAAATATACCCAAAAAAAAGAACATCTATACTCTCTGTGCTCCTGTTTGGTTTAATTCTACCAATTTGTAAAAGCAGGTTTCAAAAAAAGGAAGGGGGGGACTTAAAGTTCTGTAGTTTGTGTGCAAATTACCCATTTTAGTGGCATCAGTGTCAGACTCCTTTTCCTTTGCTGAAGTTCCTGTTAACAAATTGAGATAGCGCACAATCAAAATTCTGTAATTGTTTTTTAGGTTTTTGTGAAGCTTGCTTAGAGGCTAAATTAAGACAGGTACCTGAGGCAAAACAGGGTGTGCGGTGGGTGTGAGAAGTACCCTCTTTAGGGTCATCAATGTCAGATCCCGTCTCCTTTCTTCTCTTAGGTGTTGAGGATCCTGTTAAAAAATAAATATATATATATTTTTATTTTTTTTATTTAATTTTTTTTTTAAATTTCTGTGTTTATAAAACCCACAAAATAATTTAAAAAAGGTACCATCTGGTTATTCTGCTGGATACCTGTGTGTGTTTCATCAAACTCAGTGGTTGGCTGACTTCTCGATCTTTGGGATCCTTTGACAAAAAAAAAAGTCAAAAGTCAAAGAAGTCAGTAATGGTATATGGTTGAACTCTGTGCCCATTCAGCCTTTACACTACGCAATGTATTTTTTGTTAGAGGTATTAACTGTATGTAAAGATGAATGGCATGTCTCCACATCTTTGCACTATTCAAATATTAAGCCATAACAACAAGCGCAGACATCTGTTGCTTGTCATTTGGATCAAGTGTCTGCACAATAGTGATGGGGCAGTGCAGCAAGGGGTACAGTTCTTGTCCATCTGCCTGCCAGAAACAAACTGAAATCAGCTGTCAATAATGACAGCTCACAGCCTTTTTATAACATTAAGTACACTTCAAACCAAACTGATCAGAAAATTTAACAATTGAACATACATTCATGTGATAACTAAGTAAAATGAGAGAAACTCTTTCGGAACAATTTGGCATGTACTTTGAGGTTTTAGTTTGTCCCCTCTGTTAACAGTCTGCCACTATAAGATTCCACGTTTTTTGCTACAAATGTAAAAACCATCATGTCATCTATTTTTATATGCAGTAAATGGCTGGATGCTAAAAACAGTTAAACCTGTCACCTACTCGATGTTGAGGAACTGAAAGATGACTCCTTTGATGCATCTGTCTCTGAAAGATCACTTTCCACATCTTCCTGCATTTCTTCTGTAAAGCAGTGATAAGAAAACCATGTAGCACAAAAGACATTTACTCTGAAATAAAAATATAAGAACATTTTGTTTACCATTGGGATTAATTTGGATTTGATCGAGGCTCATTCCCTTGAAGTCTGACAGTCGGCCTTGTTCTAGAGCAATGAGCACTTTGCTGACTTTAGCCAACTCAAGTGTTCCTTCAGGCAGTCTATAGTACTCCCTATGGACTCTGATATCATGGCCTAGAAAATTTGCGAGGATGTCCATCTCATTGTCTCTCAGGTTTAGGACTGTGGACAGTGTGGACACATGCTTTCTCAACTTAGTTGAGGACAGTGTTTCTGGATGCTTCGCTCCACATTCCTTTGCAATCTGTCTGATGGCATCTGATCCCCTGAAGTGAGTGTCTGCTTCAGGTCTAGAGAAGAAAAAGGGATTTTCATCAGACACACCACAGGCCCGCCGATGTGAAACCAAGGCTTCCATTGAGGACAGCATGTCTGGTGTTAAGAGGATAGGAACTTTTCTGTTCCTTTTCCCTCTTATTTCGATGCGCTGGAAATGGCGACAAAGTTTTTGTTCCAACTCTGAAAGTCCTACTGCCAAATCCGAATGGACTCCTGAAGTGTCTCGCAGGGTGAATGCAGTTAGTGGCATTTTTGATACCTCACCCTCTCTCCTGCGGTTAAACAGTATCACTTCGCAAAGAGTCAAATTGGCCAGCATTGACCAGTTCTTCTTATTGGGATCACTGGCAAGTCTGGTTTGGTATTCTTTTCTGTACCTATCAAGATACATATGCATGGTTTTTACATCCTCGGTGAAAGGGAGGAGTTGAGGAGTGTTCCATTTTCCTTCTTTTAGAGTTTGCAGGGCACGAGATGAAACACACACATCCCATTTCTTCTCATAAAGATCCCGGCTTCTCTTCAGATTCTTAAGAAATTCCTCATCATGAAAATCTGCCATCTTTGCTTCACACTCAAGAATATCTGCAATCTTCTTGAGACTATGGCCCAGTTTCAGAGCCAATGATGGAGCTCTGTAGATGTTTTTGTCTTCATCAAAGCCAGCCACATCCTTTACTGCTTGAACCACAAACTTGAAATTTGAAGGTACATAGAAATCCTCCATTTTTTTCAGTGTCCCTGCTTCCCGTGAGCGCAGAAGTAACCGTCCCATTTCTCGCATTTTTTGTCTGATGTACTCATGTTTGGTCTTGTCATGTCCATGTTTTGAATACAAGTGTTCTCCAAGTCGCAAGATACTTTTCTCCTCTCTGATGATGTTTCTGACTTCATCCTGATGCATAGCATTCACCAGTTCCCAAACCTTTCTGCTGACACCATCTGGGACAGGCTGTGCAAAGGCACAAAGTGACTGGATCCGACTTTTGCCTGGTTTTGCTGTGCTGCACTTCTGTGAAAGCTTGCATCTTGAAATGTGTCTCCATAATGAATGTCTTTTCAGCAGTGCCTGGCAGTTAACGCAGTGCATGTAGTCATTTGGCTTCACTGGTTTTTTAGTTTGCTGACTTGGGATTAGTGTTCCACAGCCCACTTTCAGAACCTCAATATTATGTGCACGGTTCCCCTTGTTTCTAATGAGGTCAAAATGTAGTTTGCGCTCCTTTGATTTCAAAGGAAAACTGATTGCTTCTGCTACAGCCAGTTCACTGCTGTGCTTGCGTATTAAGTGCCTTGCCATTTTATGGCACTCCTGTGGACAGTATAAGCAGTGATGCTTTTTACTGTATACTCTAGCCCCATTTTTCTTTTTTTGCAGCTTCATCACAAAAATATTTCCCTGGTTAGGTTGAGAGCTTTCACTTTCCGTCTCATGGTCCTTACCCGAAGATGTACTTGGAAGTGCTTTTCTTCTGGAAGTCTTTTGTGACTTCTTTCTTTTCTTAATTTTCAACAATGGGACCCTTTTTGCAGGACTGTCAGATCCCTCTGAACTGCTTTCATTCCGTGAGTCTTTTGATGGAATATATTCATCATCAGTGCTTTCAATACAACTTCCAGAAGCTTCTGATGTGTCAGCCACCTTGGAGATTGACTGCAGGTATTCACTGGTAAGCTGAAAAACCAGATAGACACATTTATAGCTAAATTCACAAGAATTACCCAGGTGTGAAAATCTTACACCGTCTGTGAGACCCCTTTAACACCTTCATTAAAGTGAAATTTAATTTGTTGGAACTGTTACCAGGTTAATGAAGGGTTATAGGATTTAGTGATTTTAATTTTTATCACTAACTTTGGCTTTGTATACACAAAGACTTGTTTACCGATAGTTTCAACCCAACCATAAAATTAATAAGGAAAAATTAGGGCTGGATGATACCATTTCAGCACTACCATAAGAATTCACAGCTGACAACCAAATGTCAAATGTTTGTGTGAAACAAGATACAAAAAAACCCTCAAAAAACAACCTGTAAAATAATTATTGAACAGAGCTGTTCAAATAATTGGATGAAAACTCCTGTATTTTTTCCTCTCTCTCATTACTTTACATTTTTACTCCAAGGAGGCAGACTTGTAATTTCTAAAGTGTTCTTGAGCAATAGTTCTCCAGACATTCGGAAGGTCTTTCAAAGTTTTTCTTTGGACATTGGCTACTTTTTCACTCATTTGAGTCCAGTCCTTGTACCTGACCATTTTCAGAGGAATGTTTTTGTTTGTTAAGCTACTTAACAATGACCTATGAATCATTCAAAGCAAAAAAAAAAGTCTCCTAACCTGAGAGATGAACCAGTGTTGTGTCCCCACATAGACAACTTAGAAAACAAATAAAATTTAAATGTTATCTGTAGGTAATTTCTTTCTAGCAGACTGTCACTAAAACATCACTTGTTTCCATTTCATTAATTGAATCTATGAATAATGCCAAAGATAACAGTTACAGACATAAAATACTATTTTTAGACCAACAGTATGATTCCCAACGACCTGAAAACCTTGCATCTCTCAGCATGGTGTGCAGTGTCTTTGAAAGAAATAAAATCTGAGGTAAGTGGAGAAGCGAAGCACAGAAAGAAATCGCAGCCATGAAAACGTAAAAGGGAAAAAAAAGATTACCCACAGCAGATCAGTATCTCAAAGTCTTGTCATGTTTGTGTTGCTTAAGAATGGTTATTAAACCAAATGAAACTGAGAAGATGCTGAGGTATGCCGAATTACACAAAAACTGGACTTAAAAACAAAAATCACTGGAAACATGGCTTGTGGAGTAAAAAAAATCCAAAATTGAATTTTTTTTTTTCTAACTCATCAACGTGTATGCAGGAGGATAGCAGAGAGGTTTAACAGTGAGGGTCTACAGTCATCTGTAAAACATGGTGGAGGCTCTGTCATGGTTTGGGGCAGCATGTGTTGGAGATCTTCTCAAAACTGATGAAATTATGACAAAAAAAAACAAAAACAAAAAAAACAAAACAGTGGAACATTAACAGTCATTGATTTGCCTCCCCAGAGTCTGGACCTTAACATTATTGAAGCAGTGTGGAGTCACCTGACAGAACAGAACCAAATGCAGAAACAGCCAAAGAGGACCTTTGAAAGTCCTTCAAGAAGCCTGGAGAACTATACCCATATAGCTAGTAAAATACAAAGAATGAAGAGTGGCCCAAGATTTTTGTTAAGTACATATAGTTTAAAAATTGCAATGCTGCAATGCCAGTCTTCTACAGTAAGTTAAAGCCCTAATAAAAGTGTGGAAATGACCAGAATTATGCAAACTTACAAATATGCTGTCAGTTCGTTTGAGTGATGGCACATCTGGGTCAGCAGCATCAGAGTATGAACTTTCAGGAGTGATTATATCGATGTCAGTATCAGCATCAACAATTATTTCCTATGGAGAGAGGGGAGATGTAAGACATTGACAGCAATGACTGTAATACATCGAGAAAGATATCAAACCTGATTTTTAACTTCTCAACCCAAAGCGAATTAAGAAAGAAATTTTTACATTTTGAGTTCTGTAAGTAAACTAACAACCTCATGAGTTTGATTTGAATAACATATCTAGAAATTTTAACTTCCCATACATTTGCAATCCTGTGTAGACTTATGCTGACTTCACCACACCAGGAAAACAGTTAATTTTATGAAAAATTCAACTCCAAGATTGCAAAGCATTATAGCTGAAGCAAAGCCACCCATAGGCCAGATTGAACCTCCTGTTGTTCAGTTCTCTGCCAGGCCATGTGTGACAGTATGTGACATAAAGACAGTACATGCTAACAAAACAGTGAATGCATGGTCAGGGCTGTGTTTGCTGGTTCTCTTTAAAACTGACAGCTTAACTCACTCTAGGAAAAACCTGCAAGTTATGAAAAAGTTTCAGAGCTACTTATGGTCATATGGGATAAGCTAAAAGTGCTTATTTGACACATACCATGCTCTCAGATGATGTTGGTAGCTCAAATGAAAGATCTGACAATGAGGTCTCCCCCTCTTGATTAAGACTTGCTGAGGGCTTTAAAATAAAATTAAAAAGGACACATGTATCACCATGTCTACATACATAATGTTAATGAGGAACATGTTAGATAAGATGTGTGGTAAAGCATACTTGCAATTTTGAAAGTCATGCAAGTCAATTCAGCAATTTGCACCTTGAAAACACTAAATATGAATGACATCTAATCCACATCAGAAACAGTGCAGACAATTCTGGCTCTCCTTCACCTCTCACACAGGATGGGTAACAAGAACTGGTATTGAAGTACTGCCATTGGCTTTTATTATTTGTTTACTCAATCCTAAATGTTGAATGTGGATTTTTAAAATTCCTAACAATCCTGAACTGAAAAATAAGCATTCTATAATTAAGAAGCAGTACAGCGCAGAAGTACGTAGCTCATGACCACAATAATTATATCTTAGTTATGAAAAAAGTTAACAGAATCACTCCTGTATCTTGTTTAACCATGTCAAGTCTTTGTTCCACATATCGATATGATAACCGAACATATAACATATCTAGGCCAAATGTAAACACTTAAAATCATGGAAATATCTGCCTTAAAACAATACAACAGAGCTTGCCTTTAAACTTATTAAAATGCCTTTCAGGGTCACTGGACTAGTACATTTTCAGGTAAATGAGAGATTTGTTTGGTTTCTTGTCCTGACTGGCACTAAAGCTGTGTCCCAAAACGTCAGCTGCAACCTCCTGAGGCCGCATTTGTAGACCGATTACATCACAGCGACGCCACGAAGGCTGTCCCAATTCGTAGACTCCTCCGAATCTGGCCGACAAATGCGTCCTCCTTTTCCCCAGATTTGAAGGATGGGTTGGGTGTATCCTTTGTGCCCCACCATATCCCAGAATTCATAGCGCGGCCCAGCAGATTCCAGTTTCCAACAATGGCGGCCGCTACTAACTATTAATCTTATTACTCTTTCTGGGTCACAAAATAAACTTTTAACATATTTTCAGGTGAGAATGTAGCTGTGTAAACTTCAAATATCTGCTCAGTTTATCAAGAGATCGCATATTTGCAAAAGTGCTCAGAGGTTTTCAGAGACTTCTGTTACCCAGCTGCTCGATAGCTGACCGAAGGGTTCAATGGTCACTTGAGCCGGCGAGACAGCTGAGTTTATTAAACGCCAACGAGACAGCTGGTGACGCAAATCTGAATGCTAGACCGTCCCGTTTTACAAGCCTCGCACTTCCGGCCTTCTCGGTCTTCGAAGGATGCGGCCTAGGTTTTGGGACACAGCTTGAGTGTCAACATACTTTGCACACCATCTTAATATACAACCAATGCAGAATGCAAATTTTTATTAAGTTTCATGAGCTGTGGAGGATAACAAAGTCACTTTAGAATTAGATATAACTGTGGAAAATTAATTGAGTGTGGTTTAAGGGGGGTAATGAGTTATGGATTCTCAATCATGAGGTATATCCTGAAGTCCATTTCATTATCACTACTGTGGGCTGTGCTCGTGTGTCAAGTTCTGTTCTGTCACCTACGTGTGTGTGAACATAACCCATCTTTTATACAAATTAGGCTAACATGCAGTGAAAGAAAGGCAGAAAAGCCACATAATGACTGGCAGCTGTCACATTTATTTATTTATTTATCGATACCAGCACCACTGCTAATTTTTCATCTATATCTACATGGTAAACTGTTAAACTTATAGAGTACTGAGCCTGTTATATACCACAAGTTAAAATCAATTTGTTACTTACCAAAGTCTTGGAAGCTGCAAGTTGCTTAGGTGAGAGCTGGGGTTGTGATGAAGTCTCACCCTCTTGGTTTGTTCTCTCCGATGGCTAAACATTACAGAGACAAACATTTCTTTTGATAAGGTTCACAAAAAGGTGATGAACAAGACCAATACACTACTAAATGCATCCTCTGTTTTATTTAAACCTAATGCTGTGTAAGAAAACACAGCATTACTACACATACTTTGGTTTTGATGTCTAAATTCAGAAGGCTTTAATTACAGCACAACCAAAAGAAAAAAAAGAAAAAAAAACCTTTCTATTAGCCTATAGTTGACTAAACATGGTTCCATCTTAAAAAGTGGCCCTCAGTACTGTTGTAAACTAAGCTGTAGACAATTTCAGCTTGCACTGAGTGATGGGATGTACCAAACATTTTTTTCAAGTACTGTACAGAAGTACAAAAAAAAAAAATGAAAAGCTGAATTTCAGATCAGCCAGGCTGATAACACCCCCTGAAATACATGTAACTGTGTACACACTTTGCTTTTATGTATACATTTGATATTGAAGTACATTATTTGCCAGGTAATATTTATGATACTTAGATACATATATCGGATATTTAAGAACTTAATGATGCACTTTTGTACCAAAGTACTAGTTTCTACAAATTTTTACATTTTAGTTTAGAATGACATTTGGGTACAGCTTCTACTTCTTTATAAAAGGCTAATATGTCTTGCTTAAATGTCAGTCCTAGGTTTGTACACTATTCCCCCCTCCTCCCACACATGGCAAAAGCCATTTCAAATTAGTTAACTAAAGAGCTGACACGATGCTAAAGTTGCTTGGGTGAAACTCGGGCGTTACAGAGACACACACACACACACACAAAACAAACTTCAGCACCTGGCTTTGGTGAAAAAAAAAAAAATTATCTTTTCAGTACACCTGCGTAATCAAACCAACACACCCCTACAGAATGTTTTGGCACATGCATTCATACTGTCACAAATCTAAGTCAGAAGCACCACTGTATTTATTAATATTGTAATATGGGAAAAGTCAAAACCCTATCATGATTACCTGTGTTTGGTGTTTTAAGGAGTCCATGGCTCTTGACAAGCATTTATCATGATGGTCTCTCAGGCATTGCAAACGTGCCTTCAGTCTGGTGGATTGTTTACTCTGGATGAGGTCAAACACAAAACAGCTAACATAACATGTCCATACCTGAAGTACACTAGTTTTATACATCAACAAGTAAGAAATACACACTTAGTGATAATGGGATAGTATTTAAGGTGACATCAATAGGTCTAATCACATATGTTAGTCACTATAAAGACATGGTGCAAATATGAATACGGTTTTATAAAAATCAATCTTTTGAATATAAGTCATAGTTTAAATGAAGCTGTGCAGTAGTCTGTTCACATGCTTAATATTGTTAGATTTATTTATCTTAATTTACTATGATAGTAATTTTATTATTTTATATTTTTAGTACTTCATCGTTTGTGATTAACAGCAATCAAGCCACTGCAGAAGTAAAATTTATTTTTTTGTCTATCACAAACAATCACAACAAAACTTAAACCACCACTAAATTACTTTCCACGGCTGAATATTTAACTGAGGGAAAAGTCGGTTCGCCTGCTGCTCTGGTACTGTCGCTGCCCCCGCGACCTCACGCTTCGTTTTGCATACCACGACACAACATTACACTTTAGCCATTTCTTAGCTCGTCACGACAATAATTGCATTATGAACTTGGGTCCTCGACAGCCGAAGCTAATCCAGACTCCTGGATTAGCTTCGGCGGGTCTGTCTCGCTGCTCCGACTGCCACCCTCCCCGCCACGACAAAAACTTGACGCTTTGAAAAGAAAAGACTCTGTAGCTGCTTAGCTTGTTTCTTGTTGTGAATACTTAAGGCCTATAGTTGAACGAAGTTGTTCTAGAAATTTACTCACCATTTGGAGCTAACACTATTGCTAGCTACTCATTAAGCTCATTGATTGCTCATTAAGCGTTCATTTTCAGTCCCACAGACGACCGAAAATTACGACAGTAACTAATAAAAGTGTCCAAAACAGACATTCACGACTGCATGAATGTTAAGATATCAGCTAAAAATTGTACAGTTTAGGAGAATGTCGTCGAACACCACATTAAGCTAAGTCACGCAAGCATTAGCAAAGCATGCTAACTACAGAGCAAACTGTCGGCTGCAAACACTTCACTTTGCCTAATTATTAAGTAAACACTAAAATAGTTTGTTTAATGTACTTACCACATTCATCCCTTCATCCTCTATTCTCTGACTGTCGGACATCTCCACTTTCTCTCTGTCATGCTTCTTCATACTTCCAGCCGTCTCCTCTCGCCTCCGAGCTACGCCCCGCGTGTCTGGCTGCACCGAGCACGCGACTAATTAGCAACACCTGCAAGCCTGTGACTGCAGCGGGTGGGGGATGGGAATAGGTAAAGTGAGGACCGCAAAAGTCAGGAAAAGTGTGTTTTCCCTCATCCCTTCCCTTCAGCACCAAAGTGTTAGCATTAGATTGCTGAACTTGTGTTTTAACGAAATATTAATGTATCCAAGAAAAACTAGTTTAATATGGTTTTAACATCCAAAATTATTAATTAACCTTTTATTGACCAAGCATAATTTAGGCCGCCTGGACTTTTTTGGTAATTTTGGCTGTAAAAGGGTCAAAAAACATACTATAACTGAATGCTTTTGCCCCATTTTTTTAGAATAACCTCAGCTTTCAATACCTGGCAGCCATTTTATATTATTTTATTGTTATGAAAGTGGAACAACAGTTTAAATTAAAAAAAAAACGAACTTGAGATTTATAGTGGAAACTGATATTCAGCAATAACAAAATACAACACAACATCAACTTGCAATATGAACTATAATAAATATGTACAAAAATGTTTTTTTTATCCTTGCTCACTCAGTTTTTAATTTATTGGCCTTTTTATATTACAAGCGTCCAGGCGTTTTTGGGCCTGTGTGATAGACCCTGAAGCAGTTCCTACCCACCTGGAGACAGAGACCCACATTGCACTGCTCACCCAGCCAGGGAATTTTTCTTTTGCACAGAGTGCACTTTCGCCTTCCTTGGGTGGCCATGCTTGCTTTTGACTGTCTTTCCCTGCTGCTTGTGGGGACAGCAAAATGGTTGGAGCTCGGTGCTGGTGGGCATCCCGATTTCAGAGAAACAACAAGGAGATGAGCACATTTCACCTGCTGATGGATTTCCAGAATTTAGAGGTGGCTGTACACCAGGGGTTATTTTTGGGATAAACCTTGGTGGCTGGGGGACCACATCAGAGTCTTCAGTAGTTTTCCAGTGACAGCATGGTGACCAGCTGCGAACAGGATTCCCAGAAGTTCGATCCCTCTGTCAGCGAATCTGACCCTGGGTGACACTCCTCTCCAATACAGAAACCAGAAAACCAGCAGAAACTTCGGAGTCCAACAAAACAAAATCCCGGCAACAGGAGTCCAAAACTAAACAGATGAGCTGGGAAAACCAAAAACACAGAGTCCAAAAACACAGCTCAGTGGGCCGACCCGGAGGCCAGTGGCTCAATAATACAAGACGGTAACTCCGGGGGCCAACCCAGAGGTCGATGGCACCAGGGTCCAAGGTACACAAGTTCAGGGGGCCGACCAGGAGGCCAGCAACAGAAACCAAGTAGTTCTGGAGGCCGGCCGTGCAGAAGGCAGCGGTGGCAATGTAGGCGATCCGAAGGCCAACCGCGTGGAAGGCAGTGGCAGCGTCGGAGCATTTCAGGATGCCGACCGCGTCGGCGACGGAGTCCAGTCAGCGACCTGGAAGGTGGCCGCTGACACCAAACCACACACGGACAAGGTCGAGCAGGCTGAGCCGGACGTGGACGAGGTAGTGGTGTGGCAGGACCAGGACCAGACGAGGCAGGACCAAATGACAGCGTGGCAGCCGCAAATGATGGAGTAGGTGGCGCTACAGGCTGGATGGATCCCTCGGACCCTCCAGCAGGAACAGATACAGAATCAGCAGGCACAGGGACCTCTGGCAGTGTTGACACTGGCTGGAGCTGAGCAGCACATTGGCTTGGCTAAGGCAGCGACAGTGGGATGCAGTCCTCAGAGCGCTGAAAGCGTTCACTAATACACCCAGCAGAGGATGGAGGCGGATGGGTGAACTCGCTGGAGCTCTCAGCGGGTGATGACGGCTGAGACTGCTCAGTGGAGTTCCCCGGTGAGGTAGCTGGCACTGGCGCCTTAGCCTCCAGGGATCTAGAGTCGGCTGGTGGCTGACACTCAGCCTCTGGGGAGGCCCTGGAGGGAGTTACTGTCTCTAACATGGCCAGCTTTTGAGAACCAGCAAATGTTTTCATGACGTGTGTTCCCTGCGTAGGATGAGTCATTGAACCAATGAGTGGACTAACAGCTGAGCTAAAGGTGAGTGAGCTAGGGGCTGAGCGACAGACTGAACAGGCAGTTAAACTAAAGGCTCATCTGCAGACTGGACTGATGATAAAATAAATGGCTGAGGTGCAGGCTGTGCTAATGGCAGAGGTACAGGCCGTGCTAAGTGGAGCTAGCGGCAACACAGGAGACTGAGCTAGCGGCAACACAGGAGGCTGAATAACAGACTGAGCTAAAGACGACTGAGCAGGAGACTGTGATAATGACTGAAGTAATGGTTAAGGTGAAAATGGAGCTACAGGCCGGGCGGCTAACTGGGCTACAGGCCGAAGTGGTAGTTGTGGTAGAAGCGGATCAGGTGGTTGAGTGACTGACTGAGCTAGTGACTGAACAGACCAAGCAGTGAGGGTTTCTAGAAGTGTGGCTGAGTCCTCCTTGCCTGGGCTGCCCATGCAAAACAGTTCAAAATAGAGCCTCGAACATGTGGGAACACAGCCGGGAGAAATTAGACTTAACGAGATGGAGGAAGCAAAACTAAAAACACTGACATAGGTCATGGACCTTCAAAATAAAGCAGGAAATCCATGGACAGAACTCAGAGGTACAACACCGACAGAGAACGGAGGGAACACAGAATACAGGGACCTGAGAGACATGAGACATGACTGGGGAACAAGAGAATAAACACAAGGGCGGAACTAAACCTAAAAGCTAGAATTCACAATCCCAGAAGAACAAGAGAACAGAAACCAAAACCCCAATAGTCACGAACCATGAACCAAAAGGAAAACAGACTAATAAAGCATAATACAAAATCAAAACATTAGGTCACAGGCCCAGGACAGTAACAGACACAGGTTCTGGTGAATTAGGGACTGCCTGCCGCTGTAATCTACCATTGCTCAGGCTGGATCCCCTTGTATTCTGACCACAATGCTGCATGTCGCTCCAGGACCGGAAAATGTGTCAGAGTACCA
>NC_140470.1:33623903-33776403 GCF_051167445.1 Perissodus microlepis | reverse complement strand
GTGTGGACATAGCCACCCTTCCCCAGGTGAGGGTGCAGGCTGCTGGGGAAGGGGATCTGCAGGAGGTGCTGGGAGGAGCCAGGGGCAGACGGAGAGGACACACCCAGGATGGAGCTCTGTTCCTGAGCACCGAGCAGTGGCCAGGTGCCCTGGTGGGAAGGTGGAGTCACAGCTCTCGCTGATGGGTTGGGCTTCAAAGTGGGTGGGTCTAAGTGGTCTAAACCTTGGCTGATAATTGGCTCACTTCCTCGTCTTTGCTGTGTCATCGGCTGTCTGGATGATTTACTTTGCTTCTTGTCTTGTGATTGGCTGAAAGACACAGCAACCTTGGAGAAGTGACCTTTGACCCCCACAGCCTGCTGGTAAGTGGGCGTAGGGCTATCCTCTTGGCCAACTGCTTTGCAGCTTGTTGACTTGTTGTCACGTGACGCGGCTGATGTGGTGAATGAGTGGCCGTATGAGTGTTTAACTAAACTCCTCACGTCTCTCACCACGTGAACCGGAGCTCTGACCACGCCTCCTCCTGTCTGATGACCCAGAGGCAGGACAGGTGATACCTCCGCGTTCTTCTTCAGGTTTTTCTGTTCCACCTGCATCTTTTTCGACAGCACGTTCTTAATGAGGCAGGATGCCATCTTTGTTTTGGTTTCATCCAGAGAGAACGACTTCTGAAGACGCTGAGAGTTTCCTCCAATCAGGAGCCCTGAAACCATCAGAAACTTCATCAAACTCAGATTCTTCGTCTTTCATCATCAATAGAACAAAAACAAAGACGTGTATTAATAATAATAATACTCAGTAGTAGAGTTGCACCTCTTCGACAGACATGTTGAGGCAGCATATGAAGCTTTGGTTTTCATGGCTTGCGGCGCACATTAACTGTTTTCTTCATGCAACCAATAGAAATGCAGAACGTCAGGGAGCGGGCATGTATACTCATGAAGACCCCAACAATGATGCAGTACAGGCAGAACACAAACTTTGAGCTGCATCCTCAGTGAAGCACGTGTCGCGTCTATTGTGAATCAGGGATCTCAATCATGCAAAAATCCTTGTAAATCATATCCTACCATCATTCAAGTACAGACATCACATGACTTCATGTCTGTACTTGAAAACGAGATTGTAGTCTCAATGAGACTTTTACCTGCATAAATAAAGGACTGATGCAAAAGGAAAGCTCTCGTTAGACACAGTCAGACACTCTGGAAACACCACATTTAGTTGTAGTGTGGAAGTCATGAAGTCTGACGGGCTGTGATCCAGTATCATGCTGTGCTACCCGGTGATTGAAGAAGTTTTATCCACTGAAAATCAGAATATGAAATAATTTTCTTAGAGGTTTTTTTCTGAGGTTAGGGTTAGGTTGGAGGACCAACGGGTTCGAGCTAAGTTCTAGTTTCTGAGATTTTCTCCAGTTTGCAGGGAACTATGTAGCAGTGTGTAAGACTGTTATTTGACACTCAGGCCTCTCTGCTATGGCAACCCACGGCACAGCAATAACACCAGTGTGGTATCAGCTTGAGTCTATTCAGATGTGTGTAATCAGTGCACACCTCAGCAAAGAAAGCGCCCCCCCTGCCCCCCCTCGTATTTCATGTGCGAACTACAACCCCAGTTCCAAAAAAGTTGGGATGGAGCAACAAAGGCTGGAAGAGTAAGGGGTACTGAACAGAGACAGTCAGAGATTTCAGAGCTAATCAGGTCAGACATGGTCGGGTATAAAGAGAAGACATCTCCCACTCTGCTGGAGTTTACACAGCTGAGTGTTTATTTTTTGTTCTTTTGTGTATAAAATGTGTGTTAATGAGATTTGTAAGTTGTTGCATTTCACACAGCGTCCCAACATTTCAGCATCGGGGCTGTTTTTGCTTTCTGCGTTCGCCAACCAAAGCCAGCATGCCGATAGCTAATGACACAAATCAGCTGAGTGGGAGTGTTTACTTCCTGTCACTTCCTGATTAAATACATGCCTCCCTCTGTTCAGGGATCTGATTGGTGGATACAAACTAGTTCCTACATTACAGTGACACTTGGCTGGACCAGTTTCTCTTCATCATGGAAAGGATCCTGTGATCATCCCTCTCTGATAACCTGAACCAGTGAATATGATCAATAACAGTTTATTTTTTCAGTGCTCTCCAGGGTGGAGGGCGGCGGTCCTTACTGACAGAAACAGGGAGCTTGTTGACAGGTAGACGTGCTGTTACCTTGGCCAGCCCCTGCAATCAGGCCCTTGTAGACCCCGTAGCTCTCAGCATCACTGCTAGTATTTGAGGTGGCGTGAAAGGAGGTGGGCATACTGTGTTGCCGTAGTAACAGTTCAGGCCGTGATCGAGTAGTGGGACACAGCAGCTCATTAGCTGACGTATTATTGTTAATTCCTCTGCCCTCAGCAGGAACATCCTTCAGTATCACCTGGACAGGTAGACCAACAGGTGAGCAAACAGTTAAACTGGCAGAAGACATACCTGTAGTTTATCAGTATTTACCTGTTCAGCGCCGTCCTCGCCGTCCTTCTTCTTCTTCTTCAGGTGAATCTGCCGTTTAGGCACCATCTTTAGCCCCTCCGCATCCTGACCTTTCACCTGGACGACAGGAAACAAATGCTGCTGGTAAAGATGAAACTAGGCCCCACACGTACGTTCATCTAACCAGCTGACGATGATGACCGCTCACCTGTGTCTCTATGGTGATGTCAACACACTCAAAGCCACTCTCTGGATCAGACGTTTCATCGTCTGATTGGATGAGGACAGAGGGAGAGAAGTGGAGTGAGAGATCTTCCTCCGACCAGTCGCTGACACTCCCCTCGTCTTCCACTTCCTCATCTGCCTCGGAGCGATGGGTGGAGCAGAAGTCCAGGTAATCTGGCTCGCTCTCACCTGTGCAGGTGAACTCAGAGCTCTTCTCTGCAGGAACTAGAGAACAGCGTGGAAGGATTTGTGCCTCAGCAGTTTGATGAGGCAGCACGTCGACTTCAGGGCAGCGGTGAGCGCTGAGGAAGATGCCCCGCCCACTTTCTCCTCTTGCTGTGTCCTCGTGGCCGCTCATGATTGTGTCTCTGGAGGACGCACAAACAAACATGGAGACATTAATGAAGCAGTTTGAATGAAATGATGATTTCCCACTGAGTCCACAGTGCTCCATGATTTAATCCCACTCAGTTCTACTGATCCACGATCACCATCCAGGGAAAACCCTCAATCTTAAATCCATGAAGCGGACCCGGCTGCTCGGGTCATTATTAAACTAAAGCCGTCCTGCCCTGTGATAGTTCCTCCAGAGCTGGGGTTCAGAGGTGATTCAGACAATCAGGCAGACGTACAGAGGCCGGCCAAACACGTGATACCTGCCGTCTGAGGAAGGCTGGGACAGGTACGCAGTGCTTCCCTTTATCAGCTCGCTGTCACACTGCGGTGATTCGATTAACGTAAAGGTGGGATCAAGAACCTTACTGAAACTGGCAGATCTGAGTAATAACTGCAGGTAAAATGGAAACGTGGCTTTAAAATGTAACCTCGGTCACAGAGTGATGCTGTACGCTGATCATCATTTATCTGATTTAAACATGCAGAGAGAAGCAGAGTGAAGCTCTGCACTGATGATGCGCGCGTTTACCTGAATGATGAAGCTGAAACATCAATGATTTAAATTTTACAGCTGAAAACTGTTTTACACTTACAGCTGGAACAAGTGCCAAATATTTAGAAGAAGAAATCAGGTTCAGTCATGAATAATAACCCAATAAAGGTGAGTGTTAGCATGCCCTTACCTGAAATCAGCTTAGCGTTAAACTACCGACAGGACCGGGACCAGAATCAGGATCATGTCCTGCTGTCAAACATTCAAGGTCAAACTTAGTTCGGACTTCTCCGGGAGAGCCTAGTCCTGGTTCTGGTCCTGGTCCTGGCTCGGGTTAAAGCCGAAGGGTGTGCTCCTGGTCCAGGACGAGTGTTCAGGCTCTGAGTTTAAATCCAATTAAATGAAATTTTCAAAGTTTTCAGACTCAGAAATGTGGCTGAGAGAAAGTTTTGGAGCAGCGGGTGAGTTTGATGTGAACACCAGCTCAGTGTGGGGCGACCCACAGCACCTGTGGGAGTGTTGCTGACAGGCTGCAGGGAGAGCGAGAGATAAACAGAGAGAGCGGGGCGGTGTCGGGCTGCAGGTTTCTATTTCAGGAGGTGAGTGACAGACGAGGCTGCAGCTCTGTGCACCGGCTCTGACCTGGGGGGGGGTCACACAACAACCCACACAGCAGAGTGAACCTGTGCATATGAAGACTCTGTTCTCCAAAGGTTTTTGTGCAGCACCGCAGTTCATGAATCATTTGATGGTGTGTTACAGTGTGCAGACTTTGGTCTCCACTGTGATCCTACAGTTTAGAATAGGCTGATGAAAGCAGTGGCACTTCCCCTAATTAGAATTATTTTACTGAAATATGTTTATGCTAATCAGGTTAAAAGGACCTATATCCGTGCAGATTTTGATGATTAATGAGATTTTTACTCGTCGCTCTGTCAGTAGGAACGACGTGGCTGCAGGCCGGGGATCGGTCTGCCCCCGACGGCCATGAAAGCAGTCAAACCTGAATCTGTTCACTTAGAAATAAACTGGTTTAATTAACAATTTAAGAGCTCTCGTCAGAGCCTGACCCCGAGTCTGATTTCGGTCACACTCCGCACCGCGTGGCGGTGGTAGAGCCACAAATCGACGTTTGTGTGAGCCGCTCACAAAGAAGAAGAAGCAGCGGAGCAGCACCGGGCTGTGACTCCGGGGAGTTTCCTGATCCTTGTGTGGGTTTCGTTGGTCCGTGGTTCGGTCCGTGCTGGTCCGGTCCGTCCTGGTCCGGTCCGATGCCCGGTTCTGGGTCCGCGTGCTCGCAGGTGAGCTCTGCCTTTGAGTCTTTCTCGCTCAGCTGTGATGCTGACGCCGTTAGAGCCGCTCCCGGGACGGTTCCGACCCGTTGGCGAGGATCAGGACTCTGACTTGGGTCACCGAAGCTAAAGAAAAGCCTGTTAGCCTGTATGCTAACCGCTAGTGGCACTGGCAGCGCGACAGCTGCTTTACGGCAAACAGCTGATCAGTCCGGAAGTGACCGAGACAGAAAGTGCGCATCAGAAAATCCGCGAGGCTCCGAGTGATTGGTACCTGATCAATAACTGATCCAGTGCACATATTCAATCAGAGATGAGCTGCGCAGGCGCAGAACTAAGGATTCTGTTCAGTCCGGGGCGCGTGCAGCTTGTTCAGGTAAAGCTCACCTGTCAGCTAAATGCTAACTGCTAACGGCTCCCAGAATTCAAATACTACTTAAATACTGCAGTAAAACTTATTTATAAAATAAACATACTGATTAAAGGAACTGATCTGGGTCTGCGCGTGCAGGGGGAGGGGCCTGCACAGGTGTGTGACTCTGGTATACTGGCAGAGGTATCTGTTTATACCCGACTGTAGTACTCCCTATAGTACTGTAATACTCACTGTACTACGGTATGAAGTACTAACTGCAGTACTCTCCTAACTGTAGTGCAGTCTGTAGTACTGATGTTCCCAAACGAGGGGATAAAAGTGTAAAACTAAGTCTGTAATCACGAGTGATGTCATGAGTGATGTCACAAGTGCTGACCTGTGCCGCACCCTGCAGTTAGAGTCCAGACACACAACCATGTTAAATATGAAAACATGTTCTTACCAAAGATGTTCTCTTATTATTAAAATGTAACAAGTCCATCTCAGCTGTTTCATTTGGTAGCTCTTGCTTGGCGTGCTTGTTGCTGTTCTCGTGTTGGCCTCAGGTAACGTGGAAGTGTTACCGTGCCAGCTGTATGTGCGTGATAACAGCAGTAGACAGTCACTGCTCCCCAGACCTCAGCAGGCAGGTGTGCTAAGGTGTCCAACATGTCCCCGATCAGAAGACTCAGAGCTGCTGAGGGTGACGACACACTGGCAGAAGAGCCAAACCTCTTCACCTGTTTTGAGGCTACACCACCAGTGGCGGCTACACCCCCCGACTGGCCACAGCAGTCTCACCCTGTCAGTAGGGCTGGGCGACATGAGGAAATCTAATATGACCATGTTTTGGAGCGACATCAGAGACATGATCTGTATCGCCACACGTTCTAACGTTGGTCCACCTCTGTGTTTGTTCTACTTTGATACAGGAAGTCAGAAAGAATTTAAATGTTTGAACCATCAGCTGCACAGTTTCAGCTTGGGAGGGGGGTCAGTGATGCATTCACAGAGTGTGGGAGAGAAAAACTCTCAATTGCATGCAGACAGATTATTGTTGCCATGGTAACCCATACTCTATGGTTACGATAAAGCCACGTTAACCATCGTACGTGGAAAACCCGCGATACATCGAGTATATTCGACACATCACCCCGCCCTAGTCTGTAGTACTGTCTGTATTACTGACTCTGGTACAACTTGTAGCAGTGTAGTATTGTGTGTAGTACTAAGTACAATACTGTCTTTCTATAGTACTAACTATAGTCCTCTGTAATACTAACTGTAGTACTGATGTGTGTACTCTTATGTACTCAGGAGGAGTTGCTGGTGGGGGCGCCACGCGTCCTGGTTACCGGGGCGACAGGCCTCCTGGGGCGAGCGGTGTGCCGAGAGTTTCACAGCGCCGGATGGACCGTCACTGGGACGGGATACAGGAGAGCCAGGCTCCGCCTTCTGCGCTGTGACCTCACAGACGAGGACGCCGTCAGAGGACTGCTGCACGAATACAAGGTACTGCATGCTGTACTGCACACACAAGCTGTGTATTGTTACAGAGTACTTCGACAACAGTACTCCGACTCCATGTGGTTCGTTGACCTTATTGGTGACCTCACAAGAGCCTCTAGGTCAGAGTCCACCTAGGAGACTTTCCTGAGCATTAACCCCGCCCCCACAGATCAGCAAATGGATCGAGTCACCTGTCGAATGTGACACGGTGACAGAGAGGGGTCCCTCATCACCTGTGTGTTTGACCTTCACGGTCACCATGGAAACCAGCTCCACATGCGAGCTCACCAAGTATCAGAGCTCATCACTCTGAGAGCTCACCTGGTGGAGTCGGGGAGAACAAGCACCTGGCTGCTGCTGCTGGGGGGGACGGCGAGGTGCTCCACTGAGGGGCCACACCCCTTCTCAGGTGCATGGGCAAACAGATACAGGAGTGGATCCATCCATGTTGTTCTGCTGGGCCGGGTCGCGGGGGCAGCAGCCTCAGCAGAGAGGCCCACACCTCCGTCCCCTCCACCACCTCCTCCAGCGTGTCCTGGGTCTGCCCCGGGGCCTCCTCTGAGTGGGACATGTTGGAACTCCTCAGCTGGCTCCCCTCCGGGATGGCTGAACTCCTCACCCTGTCTCTAAGGGTGCGTTCACACCGAACGCGATAGACGCGACCGGAGCTTCAGGTTTACGTGTAAAGAGGAGCGCGATGAAGCGCGACTGGGGGTCCCGCGAAACTTCAGAAGCAGATTTGCGGCACAAAAGCGCTTTTCTGCCCGATTTGCGCAACCGAGTAGTGCGACTGACGCGTTTGAAGCGTGAGGTAAAATGTGCGCTGCAGTTTGTGTGTTGCATTTTGTGCATTCGCGCTAATCGTGTCTACCACTCGAGTTGGAAAAATCTGAACTCCAGCGTCAAGTCGCTGTAGTGACTAATGTGTAAAGCGTCCTTTTCGCCACTGCTCTGCTCTCTCTTCAAACGCTCGACAGCTGCCGTCCTGCAAACATACCGTGCGGCACTACTTCCTCCCACGTTTCCGCTTCACACGCGTCAAAATTGAATATTTTAAAGCGCGACCAGTTTGCTTTGGACGCGCTTCGAGGTGCGAATGTGCATGCGACCAGCTAGGGGCGTGTGGTGCTTTTTGGTCACGCCTATCCTTCTGAAGGATGATGGTGTTTCTGGTATAGCACAACTTTATCCTTCCGGCAGCTCCCGGGGAGCCCTACGGGACATTCATATAGAGATCCTCCAGCTTAAAACTGCATCACCCTCCCAGGACCTGAAGCTCGGTAAAGCACCCCACCGACATTGAAACCATCTGTTCTCTGATTGGTCTCAAATGTAACAATCCAGTCAGCTGAAAGAAAAAAACTGGGTCAGAAGTCGTACTGGTCAGTTGAAACGCACACAGCCAGGAAGCTGAGCGCAGAGTTTTACCGTAGTTTTGTGCTTTGTATCTGTTAGAAGACCTTAACAAAAACTATTTGTAACTTCTGTAAATGTTTTTAAAAACACACAGATTCTCATCTGTAGATGCACAAGCGTAACATTTTCAGATATTTTGGTTTACAAGACACAAATCTCAGTTCACAGCAACTCATTTGATTTACAGAATATGTCTGAGCCCAGTTTGAGCCCATAAGGAAGCTCATTTCTGTCGCGTTCTTTCGGTCCCCGCCCACGCCTCGTCACCATAGCTGAGGGTAGGGACGTAGATTGAGCGGTTTCACACTCAGCTCTCTCTTAACCACGACGGTCCGGGACAGTGTTCGCATCACTGCAGCGGCAATCCGTCTGGCGATCTCCCCTCGCTTGTGATCAACGCCTCAACATACTTAAACGCCTCCACCTAGTAGCTCGTCCCTGACCCGGAGTGGGCGCTCAGAGTGGGACCGTGGCCTCAGACTTGGAGGTGCTGACTCTCGTTCACACTGTGCTGTGAAACTGTGAGTTGGAGCCAGCAGAACCACATCGACTGTGAGAAGCAGAGACTTTAGTCCTGACACCACGCAGCTACACCCGGAAATCCGTCCATAAAATTATGCAGAGAATCGGTGACGTGTCCTAGGCCTGTTCGATATAACGATATATATCGGATGACGATATAAAAACGTCTAGTTTCATTTTATGCTATCGTTTGTTTTGTGGTGTCGCAAAATAAACTGTTTACAGCAATATTTTTCATGGTTCTGATGTCACTGTAGTGGCTACATTAATTTCTTAAAGTTCTCTCTTCCTCTTATATTTAATATAACCACACTACGGACGGACAAGCGCCTGTTTTTATGTGTTGTCGTTAGCAACAACGACGGTAACACCATCGCGTGTCCGCTTGTTTATGTTCCACATAAACCTTTCACAATAAAGCTCAAGATCCTGTTGAGACTTTTCAAAATAAACTGAATCACGTGAAAGAGCAGATTGTTTACGGATGAGAAGTAAAAAAGACGCCAGGTGCTAAAAAATAAACCTTAGATTCAAACGTTAGAACAGGCTGTTCCCCGCAGCACGCCGTGTAATAAACACTCACAAAGAAAACGGCAGCCGTTACAACTGATGTCTAAAAATGTATCGTTTCATGCATCGGTTAAAACACTCGACTCCAGCTACATGACGCACAGCTGCAAACACGTCACGCAAGTCGAGCTGCCCGAGATTCACAGAGTTTACAGGAAATGTTACATTTTTGTGATTTATATCGTTATCGGGCGATGGATGTCTTATATCGGGAGATGAGATTTTGGTCATATCGCACAGCCCTATGAGTCCTTTGGTGTGTGTGGAGACGTTCACACACTGAGTTTAAAACACTCTTCACCTTACACTGGATGATTATCAGCTGGTGGAATAAACTGGAAGTACTTCTGCCTTTGGCTGCAGTAGTTTTACTGCATGTTTGACAAATGACAACATTTTGTTGGACATCCTGGTGAGATCCAAACTCTGTGGCCGTGTTTCCTGTGTGGTAGGATATAAACGCTCAGAGCAGTGTGTCGGGGAGTCCCAGGTCCAGCTGGGATAACCACTCACATGTTCCTCTGCTTCCCTGGACACTGTGTCTGTGGTAACATCCCTAACCATCACTCTGTGCTCTCCACGGGACTCAGCTGTACATCTGCATCTAAAGGTCAAAGTTCACTCTTTAAGGATCCCAATGTCCACATGTTGGACAGAGAAGACAGAGGAGTGAAAGAAGCGTCTATCTCCACTGTGAACAACCCTCTTTGGACAGAGGGCGGGGCTTATGACACTGTCCGCCATCTGTAATCCAGTCTGACATCCTTCCCAGACGCCTTAACGCCCACTCACATCCTGGTCATATGACCTCAGTAAGTCACATGATAGGGTGGGGCTAGGTCTCACAATGACCTACACCTTCTTCACACCTTGGCTCGTGTTATGAGTCACAGGGTCAGTAGTGGGTAAATGACCGTCCCACTGGGGGACCCGCCCACATCAGCGTGGGAGCGCTGCACCCGGGGACTCCAGGGGCGGGTACTCTGAGCTGAGCACAGACAACGCTCAGGACCTGTTCCCCGACCCGCAGGCGCAGGGAACAGACCGTCTCGTACAGGCAGCGGGCCGAGCGGTTACCAGGATACTGATCGGGTTTATGGTTGGTCAGAGGCTGTGAGCGAGCAGGTGCAGCTGCTGAAGGACGGAGACGACTCACCTGCGAGTCAGCTGACAGGATTCAGGCTGTTTGTAATGGTATGTTCTGGCATCACTAGAGATGGCACGATACCACTTTCTTATGTCCGATATGAATCCGATGTGTTTTAATCAATAAAACTGTTTTTTAAATATCTTGCTGCATTATGTATAAGTTCAAACTCAAGTTAAAAAACACTGAAGCTATTCTGTTACACCTGTGTGTAAAAAAACACACTGCACCCAAAATATTTCATAGTTCAGCAAAACTGATCAATCTAATAAACTTAAACCTGCTCCATCCTCCCTATTCTGGTGTTTTAAAGAGTAAGCAGCCTAACTAATAGGGCTGCAAACTCCCAGCAAAAAACCCCCAAAAAATAGGGACCCCCCCCCCCCCCCCCCCCCCCCCCCCCCCCCCACCTCATGATGCTTAATCGATGTAATCAACTTTAATTTGATGCAGTGTGAAAAAAAATGCACAGAGATAAATTATTTTTCCAGAATAATTAAATAGATTCAACATCTTTCTTCAACAGAACTGCAGACTGCACAGATGGTACCTTCCCAAAGTAAAGTACTACAGCTTACTAGGGTATATCAGACTTAACAGTTACTATACAGGGAGTGCAGAATTATTAGGCAAGTTGTATTTTTGAGGAATAATTTTATTATTGAACAACAACCATGTTCTCAATGAACCCAAAAAACTCATTAATATCAAAGCTGAATGTTTTTGGAAGTAGTTTTTAGTTTGTTTTTAGTTTTAGCTATTTTAGGGGGATATCTGTGTGTGCAGGTGACTATTACTGTGCATAATTATTAGGCAACTTAACAAAAAACAAATATATACCCATTTCAATTATTTATTTTTACCAGTGAAACCAATATAACATCTCCACATTCACAAATATACATTTCTGACATTCAAAAACAAAACAAAAACAAATCAGCGACCAATATAGCCACCTTTCTTTGCAAGGACACTCAAAAGCCTGCCATCCATGGATTCTGTCAGTGTTTTGATCTGTTCACCATCAACATTGCGTGCAGCAGCAACCACAGCCTCCCAGACACTGTTCAGAGAGGTGTACTGTTTTCCCTCCTTGTAAATCTCACATTTGATGATGGACCACAGGTTCTCAATGGGGTTCAGATCAGGTGAACAAGGAGGCCATGTCATTAGTTTTTCTTCTTTTATACCCTTTCTTGCCAGCCACGCTGTGGAGTACTTGGACGCGTGTGATGGAGCATTGTCCTGCATGAAAATCATGTTTTTCTTGAAGGATGCAGACTTCTTCCTGTACCACTGCTTGAAGAAGGTGTCTTCCAGAAACTGGCAGTAGGACTGGGAGTTGAGCTTGACTCCATCCTCAACCCGAAAAGGCCCCACAAGCTCATCTTTGATGATACCAGCCCAAACCAGTACTCCACCTCCACCTTGCTGGCGTCTGAGTCGGACTGGAGCTCTCTGCCCTTTACCAATCCAGCCACGGGCCCATCCATCTGGCCCATCAAGACTCACTCTCATTTCATCAGTCCATAAAACCTTAGAAAAACCAGTCTTGAGATATTTCTTGGCCCAGTCTTGACGTTTCAGCTTGTGTGTCTTGTTCAGTGGTGGTCGTCTTTCAGCCTTTCTTACCTTGGCCATGTCTCTGAGTATTGCACACCTTGTGCTTTTGGGCACTCCAGTGATGTTGCAGCTCTGAAATATGGCCAAACTGGTGGCAAGTGGCATCTTGGCAGCTGCACGCTTGACTTTTCTCAGTTCATGGGCAGTTATTTTGCGCCTTGGTTTTTCCACACGCTTCTTGCGACCCTGTTGACTATTTTGAATGAAACGCTTGATTGTTCGATGATCACGCTTCAGAAGCTTTGCAATTTTGAGACTGCTGCATCCCTCTGCAAGATATCTCACTATTTTTGACTTTTCTGAGCCTGTCAAGTCCTTCTTTTGACCCATTTTGCCAAAGGAAAGGACGTTGCCTAATAATTATGCACACCTGATATAGGGTGTTGATGTCATTAGACCACACCCCTTCTCATTACAGAGATGCACATCACCTAATATGCTTAATTGGTAGTAGGCTTTCAAGCCTATACAGCTTGGAGTAAGACAACATGCATGAAGAGGATGATGTGGACAAAATACTCATTTGCCTAATAATTCTGCACTCCCTGTATACAGTAATGGACTTCTATATATTTTACATCAGATTAAAACTTTGGGTGTAAGATTCAGATAATTATTTATTAAAAGCTTGACATTTTAAATGAGAATAAGAAAGAAAAGTATGTCTTTGTGCCCCCTTTTCCCTGTTCATGCCCTATCGGCCCCCCTGGCTAAACTTTGCTAGATCCGCCCCTGCACAGTTACCAGCCGTCAGCTGCGCAGAAAAAGATCCTGGTGTAGAAAGTAATATTAAATAAATTCTAACAACAGCTGATCAAGCTTAAACGTGCTGCTGTTGTTCAACCGCTGGTTTCCTCTTTCTGGTGCAAAGTGGACCAAAAACAAACAAGAGAGAAAAGCCGATCAGCTGATCATTGATCAGTTTCATAATTGAAGTAGCAGCAGGGGAGAGAGAGAGAGAGGCAGTCGCTCCATATATCGGTTGTTAAGCTTAACGTGCGAATGCTTTACAAACACTCAGAGATGAACTTACACACTTGCTTTACTTCTCTCTGGGAAAACTTCCTCGGAGATGAAATGCTGGTTTGAGGCCACAAATACACACAGCCGCTCTATCACGTGACCACACTGCTGCGACGTGCTACGGTTATGAGCCGAGTTACGCCGTGTCGCAAGTTTTGTGAGGTGCTTTTGTGATATTTAATGGATCGATTACATTTTTTATTTCTCTCCAATATCCGATCCAGTAATTTACGTCAATATCTGACCGATACGTAACATCGGATCGGTCCATCTCTCGTTACTGTACAGCTGATGGTCACTAAATAAAGTTGTTTTGAATGTGTGTTTCAGCCTGATGTGATCGTCCACTGTGCGGCCGAGAGGCGTCCAGATGTTATGGAGAGACACACGGAAGCAGCTGTTAATCTGAACGTGCACGCCACGAGCACGCTCGCCAAGGAGGCAGGTCAGTGACGCCACCACACCATCACCAGATATTCTTTGGCCTGACACAGGTGGGGGCACGAGAAGGTTTGGGGGTGGAGCTCCTGTAGTGCGCATCAGAGCCCCGCCCCCTCACACATCACGCACCTTGATTTCAGTGCAGCTCTGTGTGAGCGCGCCTCCGTAACAGGTAACCTCTGTGTCTGCAGCCACCTGCGGGGCGCTCTTCCTCTACATCAGCACCGACTACGTGTTTGACGGCAGGAATCCTCCGTACGGTGAGGATGACAGTCCAAACCCGCTCAACGTTTATGGGCGGAGCAAACTGGAGGGGGAGAGGGAGACGCTGCGCCACTGTCCAGGTACGTCTCAGTCACCTGTCTGAGTCTTCTGTCTCTCGCCTGCCCCTCAGTCACCTGTTTGACCCGTGACCCTGCCAGGTGCGGTGGTACTGCGGGTGCCCGTTCTGTTTGGGGAGGTGGAGTCGGTGACGGAGAGCGTGGTGACGTCGTTGTACCTGAAGGTTCAGGAGGCGTCAGAGGAGAGCTGCACGCTGGATCACGTCTTGCAGAGATTCCCCACTGACGCCCGAGACGTCGCTGCCGTCTGCAGGAAGCTGTCTGAGAGAGCACGACAGGTGAGCGTCAGAGAGACAGGTGAGCATCAGGTGGACTTCAGTCTGCCCGTCTCACCGCCGTCTGCTTTTCCGTCAGGACCCGTCCATCAGAGGAATCTTTCACTTCTCTGGGAAAGAGCAGATGACTAAATATGAAATGGCGGTTGCCATCGCTCAGGCCTTCAACCTGCCGTCCGGCCACCTCATACCTGTAAGTGGTCCCACACCTGAGCCGCCTCATACCTGTAAGTGGTCCCACACCTGAGCCGCCTCATACCTGTAAGTGGTCCCACACCTGAGCCTCCTCATACCTGTAAGTGGTCCCACACCTGAGCCTCCTCATACCTGTAAGTGGTCCCACACCTGAGCCGCCTCATACCTGTAAGTGGTCCCACACCTGAGCCGCCTCATACCTGTAAGTGGTCCCACACCTGAGCCGCCTCATACCTGTAAGTGGTCCCACACCTGAGCCGCCTCATACATGTAAGTGGTCACACACCTGTGCCGCCTCATACCTGTAAGTGGTCCCACACCTGAGCCGCCTCATACCTGTAAGTGGTCACACACCTGAGCCGCCTCATACATGTAAGTGGTCCCACACCTGTGCCGCCTCATACCTGTAAGTGGTCCCACACCTGAGCCGCCTCATACCTGTAAGTGGTCCCACACCTGAGCCGCCTCATACCTGTAAGTGGTCCCACACCTGAGCCGCCTCATACCTGTAAGTGGTCCCACACCTGAGCCTCCTCATACCTGTAAGTGGTCCCACACCTGAGCCTCCTCATACCTGTAAGTGGTCCCACACCTGAGCCGCCTCATACCTGTAAGTGGTCCCACACCTGAGCCGCCTCATACATGTAAGTGGTCCCACACCTGTGCCGCCTCATACCTGTAAGTGGTCACACACCTGAGCCGCCTCATACATGTAAGTGGTCCCACACCTGTGCCGCCTCATACCTGTAAGTGGTCCCACACCTGAGCCGCCTCATACCTGTAAGTGGTCCCACACCTGAGCCGCCTCATACCTGTAAGTGGTCCCACACCTGAGCCGCCTCATACCTGTAAGTGGTCCCACACCTGAGCCTCCTCATACCTGTAAGTGGTCCCACACCTGAGCCTCCTCATACCTGTAAGTGGTCCCACACCTGAGCCTCCTCATACCTGTAAGTGGTCCCACACCTGAGCCGCCTCATACCTGTAAGTGGTCCCACACCTGAGCCTCCTCATACCTGTAAGTGGTCACACACCTGAGCCTCCTCATACCTGTAAGTGGTCACACACCTGAGCCTCCTCATACCTGTAAGTGGTCACACACCTGAGCCTCCTCATACCTGACACAGCTCAGGCTGTAAAGCAGTGACGTGTTCGTCTGTCGCTCAGTATGTTTTAGCCCAACCACAGCTCTGCAGCTTGTCACCACAGTTTAATGTGCTCGAGGTCGTAGCAGCGCAACACCAGCTGACCACGAACAGCAGCCAGGGCTCTGATTGGTCAGCTGCCTTAAATGGAGATGAACTAAAGCCAGTTTAACCAGCCTGCCTGTGTAAGGATGTAAAGTTATTACCTGAGGCCCTGCACACCTGAGGTGTCGATCTGTTATCTGGGTTCACCCCGACATGATGCCGATTGGCTGATTATCAATCAGCTTAACTTGCTTAAATTGCACCCACAAAGAAAGGAGGCGGGGCTGAAAGCACCTGAGGTGAGTGTCACCTGCTGAGTGTTTGCAGCAGAGCGACAGACAGCAGCGGTGCATCAGCACATGAACACATCATGGTTCAGTCTGAGCTGCTGGAGCGACAGCTGCGCTTCCTTCACGGTTTCCAGGACATCGTCCTGAAAGTGGCCAATCAGAGAAAAGTTTACACTCTGACCTCCTGACCATTTCAGTTTATTCTCTCAGCTGTTTGTAAAGATCACATTTACAGACAGGATTCAGACATCGGCTCGGTCCACGAATCTGATCTGAGGTCAGCAGGTACAGCGCAGGTGTTCCACTGATGCTTATAGAGCAATAAAGCTGATAAAGTTTTATTGATAGTATTATGGTTATTATTATTATTATTATTGTCATTACTGCTCATCAGGGAAACACAGACCCCGCCCCTTTCCCCACAGAGCTCTGAGGGATCTTCAGGAATGGCGATGCTGTTTTCTGGGGATCTGATTGGTCTATAGGTGTTGATGTCATACCTGATAATCTCTAATCTTCAGAGCAGGTTTGGCTCATAGCATAGGTTACCATGGCGATTTACCCCAGTAAGAGTGATCCACCTTTGTAGTCCAGAAACCCAGAGTTAACCTGAGGTTAGCTGCTTCATGGTGCGTGGCTCGTTTTGAATCTTTTCATAATCAGCAGGATTTTGCACTCATTATAAACAAACTGTATCACCTGTGGTCCCGACCCTGTCTGTGTTCTTGCAGCTGACCGAGCAGCCGGCGGCGTCGGCTCTTCGTCCAATCAACAGTCAGTTAAACTGTTCTCGTCTGGAGCTGCTGAACCTGAGCGTGGAACCGCGACCTTTCACCTCCGCCATTATCGACTGCCTGTGGCCGTTCACGCCCGACAAACGCTGGAGACAGACCGTCTTCCACTGAGACGACTGGATTAGCAGCGGGCCGGATGTACAGATTATTTAGTCTTTGTGCCCCAAGTCCTGTCTGCAAGCTCTGCACTGCTGATAGTATTACCAGCTCATAGTCCTGCACCAGATTATACTCGGAACGTTACCAGATTATACTCGGAACGTTACCAGATTATGCTCGGAACGTTACCAGATTATGCTCGGAACGTTACCAGATTATGCTCGGAACGTTACCAGATTATACTCGGAACGTTACCAGATTATACTCGGAACGTTACCAGATTACAGTCAGAATAATGTTCTGGGTTGAGTGTTGTTAATCCCTAATTGTTCATGTCTCGTGTCAGTGTTTGCATAGATTCACTTTATATCAGTGTGAACAAGCTGAGTGTGCTCTGTAAGATTCACACTACACTTCAGTGTGTTCTGACAACAAAATGTTACATATTATATCACCACCTCCAATCTTCAGTCTAATCTGGAATTTATTGGGTTAGTCCAGACGCTGTTAGTTTAATCTGGACTTTTTTTTGCTGTATGTATGGGACCTGAATAAATACCGGTGATTTTTATGTTTGAAGTTCAGGTTTAATCAGGAAGTTTGAAGTCGACCCCAGATTAAATCCGACTCGGTAAATGTCCTGCTGGCTGCAGGACTCACAGTGATGTGTGTGTATCTGCTGTAAACGACACCTCAACATTAAATACGTGAAACTGTCAAGCCTCAGTCTTTCATTGTGAAGGTTATCCTCCTCCTCCTCCTCCTCCTCCTCCTCCTCCTCTTACCTGTCAGGTCACTCACCTGTTCTTCAGCACTTGGTGAACACCTGAAACTCTTCCTGAGAGCATGTCTGAAAGAGGATGTTGCCATCAGGGAGCGTCGACTGCAGCATTTCAGGTACAGTAGTAAATCCACAGTGAGTATTTAAAGATGATGGGTGTGGTTTAATATATGGGGTCAAAGGTCACCGGTTACAAACAACAGTTGGCTGAAGACTCAGCTCGGATAAAATTATTATAGAATAGAATAGAATAGAACAGCCCTTTCTTGTCACTGGACACATAGAACAAAGTTATGGTGCTCCACAGCAGCTGTGCAGGAGTAACAATTATAGATGCATCTACACAAAACAAGGCCTCAATCAGAAGTACGGGACTCTCGGGTATAATTCTGTCTCCTGTGTGAAACAAAGCAATGAATGGTAAATGGCCTGTGTTTGTATAGCGCTTTACTCGTCCCTAAGGACCCCAAAGCGCTTTACACCCATTCACACACTGGTGATGGCAGCTACATTGTAGCCACAGCCACCCTGGGGCGCACTGACAGAGGCGAGGCTGCCGGACACTGGCGCCACCGGGCCCTCTGACCACCACCAGTAGGCAACGGGTGAAGCGTCTTGCCCAAGGACACAACGACCGAGACTGTCGGAGCCGGGGCTCGAACCGGCAACCTTCCGACTACAAGACGAACTCTTGAGCCACGATCGCCCCGAAGTTATAATTTTGCTGCTTCTGCTGGTTGAAGTTAATAACTTGGCAGGTGTGATGTTGATTTTAAGGAGTGGAAGCACTCTGGTGTTTGTGACGATGTATGTTTGACTGTAGTGGGCAGGCTGAAGGTGACGTGTGCGCTGGAAAGCAGTCTGTGTAATTTCACTGCTAATAATACCGTGTAGTTGTATTCTCTACTAAACTGCAGTCATTTGTCGGCTGTTTAAGCTAACATACATATTTGCAGTTTGATGGTTGTCGTGTTGTTTCTGATGAAATAGCTCATGTATGTTTGTTTTACCTGTTTGACCACCTGCCTATTGTTGCCTGATGCTAACAGACTGCTATCAGTGCTCGATGGAGTTCATCTGCACAAATAAACATTTTTAAAAAGGAGAAAAAGAAACCAAATGTCACGGTCACATCCACACCAGTGCTCCCAGTAGAAACCTGTACAATGGTTACAGCTGAAACTACCATACCAGCTTTATTTATAAAGGACCAGGGTTCACAAAGTGCTGTACATATACAAAGGCATAAACAACAAAAATTAAATACATGGATAAATAAAATCAAACATGTTAAAACAAATTGAGTCAGCCCCTGAAAGAGTGCCAAAGGCTTCAGCGAATAAATATGTTTGAACCTCAGAAAGAGAAGAGGCCTGCCTAACATGCACGGGCAGGTCGTTCCACAACGTTGGAGCAGCTACCTCTAAATTCATACTTAGTTTAAACTTAGCTTAGGTAGCTTCAGCAGCTGGTGACCGGACCTAAGGAGCACTAATGGGCATTAAGAGATTTAAAAACAAATAAAAGAACTTTAAAAACGATCCTAAATTGTACAGACAGCCAGTGGAGTGAAATTAAAATGTGCTCAGACTGTTTGTTCCTGTTAAAAGACGTGCTGCAGACGCCTAATGGCTGTATCACTAACCCCACAATAAAGTGCGTTGCAGTAATCCAGTAACAAAGGCGTGCACTACTGTCTCAGAAAGCTGCTTTGATAAGATGGCCTTTGTTTTGGCTAATTGCCTCAAAAGAAAAAAGCGAGATCTTACAAGTACTGGCGTTCAAGTTTAAGATCTGTCTCCATTTGAAATCCCATTAGTGATGACTGGTTTAACAAACTGTGCCAGCGAACCAAGATCTATGGTGGTCGGGGTCAGAGGTCACACTGGTGATCACCTCACTAAGTTCACCCAGTTTTTTGCTCCCACCATAAAAAAATGAAGGAATAAAGTTGTGCATAAAAATTTGTGTTATTAATGATTCATACAGAAGCTGTTACCATGGAGATTTACCTGTTGGTAATGCTGCAGAGCAGCCAGCAGGTGGAGCTCTCAGGAGGTCAGAGGTCAAAGACATTCCTCACACACTGAGCTGCTCAGGTTACCTCTCTGTCCTCCTTCACACACACACCTGAGGCTCAACCTGTTTAAACCCACGAAGAAGAGTCTCTCTCACACACACACACACACACACACACACACACGCACAGGTGAGCCACACCTGTGCCGGTCTGACTGGTGAGACTTCACTGTAAAACTGTCAGAGTTGGATCAGCTGACTTAAAGGAGCCTCGCCTGTTCTCACCTGTGTGTGACACGGAGTCGTGCTCAGGCTGCACCGAGGCTCCAGCGGCCTGTAAATGTTGATCACATCAGGAGGCCACACGTCTGTTCATACACACCAAGTGTTCATGTAACGTGTCGCACTGAGAACACGCCCTAAACACGCACACACACAGGGTGGATTTAACACTCTGTGTTTATGAGTGCAGGTGGAGCCGCAGCTCGATGACGTCACGCACACACAGCACACGCTCACAGCTCAGACAGGTAAGCAGGCACGCAGGTGACTGAGGTCCCGATCCAGAGGAGCTGACGGACGCCAAGGTAACAACTGCTCTGTGTGTGTGAGTGTCCTGAGGGTCTGAAGGGGGGCTGTAGTCTCCATGAGCAGATCATCAGAGATTCAAAGAAAACTTTGTGTGTTTCACTCTGACTTACACCAAGGTTTGTTGACGAGCTCGGCTTTGTCGTGTTTAAATGCAGACGTTTTACTGTGAAACTGAAGTTCCTCTCTGCGTTCCTCCTGAGGAGGAGCTCGTCCTGAAGTCAGACTCTCCCTGTTTCCTCTGAAGGCGTCACACAGCTGTGCGCTCACAGCTGGATTTGAGCACTCTGACTGTGACATCTCTAATCACTGATGCTGTCTGACCTGGCGCTACACCGGGTCATACGACTGGCTTGTGTCATTAAAACATCTGTTCTGAGCTGCTGAGCAGAGGGAATCATGGGAGTGTTTCATGTTTGTAATGAAAGCTTTCCTCTTCGTTCTCGGCGAGCATCGTGCTGCTCGCCGTGTTCCCTTCACTGGAGCGCGCCGCCTGTCAAACTTGTGACGTGCCCGCTGTGATCTCACTACTTTTGTTTCATCTTCAGAGTGAAACGTGAGGTCGGAGGCTCCACGTACAGGTCAAAGATAATTGCCTCCATCCAAACGAGGATTGTTAAAAACTCCTCTGATCAGCTTCTGAATGAAAACCAATCACAATGATCAGATCACTAACGGCTCTTCCTGTCCAGCAGATGTCTACTCCTCCCATCCCGAAGCCTCGCCGCTGTTACTCGACGGGAAATCGAAGCTCCACCTCCTCACTGGGAAGGTCAGATAATCTTTAAATCTGCCAACAATAATGAAATCTGTGCTTCAGTCTCATTTCACTGATTTCATATCTCGCTCACACGGAGAGACAGCAAATCAGCTCAGAGTCCAGCCTGAGTTAGGATTTATTTTGGAGGGACAGTAAACAGGAAGTAGAGGTGGTGATGTGTGGTACTGCAGAGTTTAGTGTGGATGTGGTCGAGTGTGTCACTGATACTGTGTCGGGATCATAATCGTACGGTTGCATGAAACAGACGACACAAACGTCTTCACACGTTTTTATGTTTGAGCTCAGCTGTTTTGTTCCCAGTTTGATCATCTGAACGTGGTCTGTAATCAGATTACAGTAGCAGCTGGGTTCACATATAACACATCAGTCATGG
This sequence comes from Perissodus microlepis, assembly GCF_051167445.1. Lineage (NCBI taxonomy): Eukaryota > Metazoa > Chordata > Actinopteri > Cichliformes > Cichlidae > Perissodus > Perissodus microlepis. The sequence continues at coordinate 33,755,194 of NC_140470.1, read as the reverse complement.
CTGTGACCTCTGACCTCTGAGCCGCGGTCTGTCTGAGGTGTTTCCTTCGTCCTCTTCTTTTGCTTTTTCTTCTCCTCGCTCTCTTGTGTCTTTGTAGAAGGTGGAGTTGTTGTCACAGCTGTGACATCACTGCGTGGTCATGTGACCACAGGACAACCAATCAGAGCAGAAACTGAGTCCTAACGTTTGTGTTTCAGTGCCAAGGCTGAGGGAACTCTACAGCCAGCAGTTCAACAGAGTCCAGGTACACACACACAGACTCACACGCACACAGACACACACACAGTCACACACACACAGACTCACACGCACACAGACACACACACAGTCACACACACACAGACTCACACGCACACAGACACACACACACACACACAGTCACACACACACAGACTCACACGCACACAGACACACACACAGTCACACACACACAGACTCACACGCACACAGACACACACACACACACACACACACAGTCACACACACACAGACTCACACGCACACAGACACACACACAGTCACACACACACAGACTCACACGCACACAGACACACACACACACACAGTCACACACACACACACACAGACACACACGCGCGCGCACACAGAGACTACAGAAGGCACAGGGATGTGAAATTGACTTTACATGGTGGGCTGTGTGGAGCCCACTCTAGATCACAGTGGGCTCTAGATCACAGTGGGCTCCACACCAGTGAAACTGCTCTGTAACACCTGATCCCTGAGATGTTCATCTAGGAGAAAAACAGTCATGTAGGTGGTGAGCCGCATTTCTGTCCTTTCATTGTTTATCAGTTATTAATGTCTTTGGCGTGTGTGAAGGGCCACAGTGGAGGTAAGGCTCTAACACAGGTAACAGTTATAAATCTCTGCTCTCCTTCACATTTTCCAAAGACATGCAGCAGACTGGACTGGTTCTGGCCCCCGGGCCTTATGTTTGACACCCCTGAAACAGAACAGAGCACGTGTGTGACGTCCTTACTGCTTCGCTCCTGATCCATGATGACACTTTGGTTCGGTCCAAACCTGCAGCAGGTCTGAGTGAGCGAGAGGGTTCCTTTAAGATGCAGGAAAGCCTGAAATCACCCTGAAATCACCCTGAAATCACCCTGGAATCATCATGAAATCATCTTGGAATCATCATGGAATCATCTCCTCTCTAACCAACACAGTCAGTCTTACACTGCTGAACCCCGACGATACAGTGATGATGATTCAGCAGACTCTGGGATCAAACGCTAAGAACTGAAGATGGCCCAGCTTCTTTCAGCTCCTACAAAGAGGACGACTTCATCAAACACACGAGACACGAAGGAAAGAATGAAACAGGAGGTTAAACACAAACGTGTGAAGACCTGAGCATCCAAACAGGAAGTGAGAGACAAACATCGGTCCTTAAAGTCAGCAGACCAGCACAAGCAGCCAACAGAAACAACACCGAGTTTAAGTCAGGCACAAAGCTTCGGCTGCTTCCTGTTGAAGACCACGCTCACTTCCTGTGATCGATGAGGTCTCAGAAGTTCCAGCTCTGAGTCAGACTGACTGAGGACCAGTCGATTATTGATCACTGATCATTAAGTATACCAAAATAAAAGCTGCAGGACCTCGTCAGTTTCATCCTACCAGTCAGCTGCTGGCGTTTTTTCACTGCGAGCCGTTGAACCTGTTTGTTCGGGCGAGGGAAACTCCTCCCACTGTTTGTTCAGATATCACGGGTGATTATCTCAAACCAGTTTGTCTTCCTGTGGTAATCAGATAATCTCTGTAAAGATCGCGTCACGTCATGTCCCGGGCTGCTCCGACCAGATCACTTCAAAGATGGTGGAAAAATTCACAAAGTGAAACTGTGTTGGTCGTCCTTCTACTGCCCCATAGAGCTCTGCCCAGGAAGCTTTTATTATGAAAGTGTCTCTCCAGGGAACATTACCAGACTCTTACTCTGAAGGACTCTTTCATGAAGCTCCCCATGCTGTCACTCTTATTGTGACATTCCAGAGCATTATTAGATGACTTACTCTGAAAGCCCCTGTAATTATATTGCAGGTGTTATTATTGAGAAAGTATCGCTAATATTGCTGACCTTTTATTGTGATAGTCTTTTTCACTGTTCTCTAAACGTAAAAGTCTAAATGAAAGTTTAGCATTTTTATTGTGAATCATCATTTGGTATTACAAGACTCTTATTGTGAAAATGTCAGTGATCTTTATTGAAGTCTTATTGTGAAAGTCTCCGAGCTTTTTATTGTGAAATAATGATGAAGCTGATGTCATGTGTCCTCCTCAGATGAAGATGCTCACAGTGCACTGAGTCGTAGCCTCACCTTGCCAACTCTGGACGGCGTCACTGGCGTGATCGCCACCAACATCCCGTCACTGGCAGGAGTCGCTGCTTCCATTGGAGGCTCCGCCCCCTGGAACCCCTCCACACCCTCTGCTCCCCCCTCCTTAGACAGCATAGCTAATAGCATTACCACCCACATACCTGACTTAGCAGAAGCTGCTAGCACTGAGGCTAACCTTGCGTCATTCAATCCAATGCCACCTGGTGCTAACGCAGATACTGCTGTGCTAAGCCCCGCCCCCTCCACCACACCTGCACCTGCTCCTAGCTTGGACAGCATTTTTAACTCACTGGCTAACATTCCCAGCTTTGCAGGGTTTGTTAGCGGTGTGGGTAACCCTGCTGAGAGCTTCTCTCCATCAGCCCCACCCCTCCCAAATACTAAACCCCACCCACCCTCGCTGACGGGAAGTGGAGCTGGAGATGCTCGTACAGGTGCAACGACAGGTACGACCACCAGAAAAAGGACGTTTGTGTGTAATTTTTATATAAACATCAGGAGGGTATGATCCACAGTTAGAGTGCAGCTTCACTTCCAGCTGGTAGAAAGTGTCAGGAGGTCGGGTGCAGGTGATCACCTGAGGTGGTGCACAGCTTTAGGTCACCTGAACGTTAAACATTCTGCAAGCTTCAGAGGATTCAGCCCTTTCTGAGGGTAAGAAGAACTAACACATGCTCTTTGTGTTCCTCTGAACCTGTGTCCAGATGTTGGAGCACTGTCACAGCTGGTGACATCAGCTTTAGACCCGACCGCTGCAGTCACGCTGCCACCTGTAGAGGGTGCTGCAGGGGTAACAGGTGAAGGTACTGTTAGTATTTCTTCTGCTGGGCTTCTTCCCACTGGCTTCCAACTGCTTCAGTTTTTCCTGGTTCTGGTTCCAGTTTTATCTCCAGGTCCTCATAGCACCAGAGCAGAAAACCCGTCGGACACCACGTTGGCCTGCTGGACGACCCAAGAGGAAGCTGAATCTGAGTCATCCAATGAGGAGGAAGAATCAGGTGTTAGCCCCACTCCTTCTACAGCTGAAGCAGATCCTCGTTCTGCCCCGACGACCAACAATGACAAGTGTGTATGGTTACTGTGAATTCAGACTGTTCTCACTCCCGAGGCGTAACATCCTGATGTTTTGTCAAGTCCTGCGGCGTTCCTGAGGAACGCGAAAGGTGACCTTCCGTGTTCTTATGGTACACGCCGGGTTATGGATGAAATCCAGTGACAGTCCTGCGGAAATAGACATTCCAGCCCTAAACCTAACCTTATCCTTAACCATAACCTTGTTCCTAACCCTAACCAGCACTTTAATGATGTTAAATAGTGTTCTCCCAGCGATGTTAGGAAAATGAACGAACATGTGTAGATTGAGTCCAAACGGTTCTCATATTATCTCGTATTATATTTAGGAAAAAACGTAATATGTTGACGGTTTGTCACCTGGCGTGAAATGTTTTTGGGATGAGAACGTGTCGGTAAATTGTATCACTGTAGGGTTTACCTTACAATGTAAAGCTCCTTAAAGGGTTTGAAACACCTTTCTCATGGTGTCGTTGTGTTTGTTCTGCAGAATCTCGACTAATACTTCCTTTCGTTTGATACCTACTCGGCCGGCCCCGCCCCCTCCCAACACAGCAGGCCGATCAGGAAAATCTGTCAGACAGAAGACACCGAGGTAAACACAACTACGCACAACGCCTGCAAAACTAAATCGACCTTCAAAGTGTTAACGTGGGTGTGTCCTGCAGGGCGGCCACCATCCGAGTGTCAAGGAAGAAGGGCGCCAGCGGGAAACCTACTCCTCAGAGCCCTGTCGTCCGGGCAAGCTGGCTGGACGTCTGGAAAGGCTTCAGGTAATGTCAAGGCCATCACCAGCTTTAAGTTTCACAAGCCGTGGTTTAGATTCACTCCAGGACAGAGTCGGCCTGGGCCTCAAAACCTAAAGGGTGTCCACAAAGACCAGGTTCTCGAGTCGTCCGTACTATCTACTGTTGGGATATTTATCATGTATCAGCACCTAAAGATCTTCATAAAAGGTTCTTCTTCATTTTCTGGTCTTTTGGCCTCATCTGTCTCGTTCGCTGAAACAAAATCCCATTAGAACCTCATATTTCCTGTAGTATGAGCAGAACCAGCTAACCTGGGCTAATCAGGGGACCCAAAATCATGTGACTGCTTACTTGTCAGTTGAATGGATGATGAACTTGTTTTCTGCCTTTAACAGACATAATGTATTATGGGCGACGCTGGACGGACAGCTGATGTCTCTGTGGAAGAAACGCACAGTAAGCTGGCATCTCTCACCTGTCTCACTGTGTTATTTACCTCACTCTGTGTACCTGTCTCACTGTGTGGACCTATCAATTCAATTCAATTCAATTTTATTTAGATAGCGCCAAATCACAACAACAGTCGCCTCAAGGCGCTTCATAGATACAGAGAAAAACCCAACAATCATATGACCCCCTATGAGCAGCACTTTGGTGACAGTAGGAAGGAAAAACTCCCTTTTAACAGGAAGAAACCTCCAGCAGAACCAGGCTCAGGGAGGGGCGGGGCCATCTGCTGTGATTGGTTGGGGTGAGAGAAGGAAGACAGGATAAAGACATGCTGTGGAAGAGAGACAGAGATTAATAACAGATATGATTCATGCAGAGAGGTCTGTTAACACATAGTGAGTGAGAAAGGTGACTGGAAAGGAAAAACTCAATGCATCATGGGAATCCCCGGCAGCCTACGTCTATTGCAGCATAACTAAGGGAGGATTCAGGGTCACCTGGTCCAGCCCTAACTATATGCTTTAGTTTTAAGCCTAATCTTGAAAGTAGAGATAGTGTCTGTCTCCTGAATCCAAACTGGAAGCTGGTTCCACAGAAGAGGGGCCTGAAAACTGAAGGCTCTGCCTCCCATTCTACTTTTAAATACTCTAGGAACAACAAGTAGGCCTGCAGTGTGAGAGCGAAGTGCTCTAATAGGGTGATATGGTACTACAAGGTCATTAAGATAAGATGGGGCCTGATTATTTAAGACCTTGTATGTGAGGAGCAGGATTTTGAATTCTGGATTTAACAGGAAGCCAATACAGGAGAAATATGCTCTCTCTTTCTAGTCCCTGTCAGGACTCTTGCTGCAGCATTTTGGATTAGCTGAAGGCTTTTCAGGGAGTTTTTAGGACTTCCTGATAATAATGAATTACAGTCGTCCAGCCTGGAAGTAATAAATGCATGAACTAGTTTTTCAGCGTCACTCTGAGACAGGATATTTCTAACTTTAGAGATGTTGCACAAATGGAAGAACGCAGTCTTACATATTTGTTTAATATGTGCGTTGAAGGACATGTCCTGGTCAAAAATGACTCCAAGGTTCCTCACAGTGTTACTGGAGGCCAAGGTAATGCCATCCAGAGTAAGAATCTGCTTAGATACCATATTTCTAAGATTTTCAGGGCCGAGTACAATAACCTCAGTTTGATCTGAATTAAGAAGCAGAAAGTTAGCGGCCATCCAGGTCTTTATGTCTTTAAGACATTCCTGCAGTTTAAGTCATTGGTGTGTGTTATCTGGCTTCATGGACAGATAGAGTTGGGTGTCATCTGCATAGCAGTGTAAATGTATGCTATGTCTTCTAATGATGCTGCCTAAGGGAAGCATGTATGATGTAAACAGAATTGGTCCTAGCACTGAACCCTGTGGAACTCCATAATTAACCTCAGTGGGTGAAGAGGACTCTCCATTTACATGCACAAACTGGAGTCTATTAGATAGATATGATACAAACCACTGCAGCACAGTACCTGTAATACCTACAGCATGTTCTAATCACTCTAATAGGATATTATGGTCGACAGTATCGAATGCTGCACTGAGGTCTAGCAGGACAAGCACAGAGATGAGTCCACTGTCAGAGGCCATAAGAAGATCATTTGTAACCTTCACTAAAGCTGTTTCTGTGCTGTGATGAGCTCTGAAACCTGACTGAAACTCTTCAATAAGCCATTCCTCTGCAGATGATCTGTTAGCTGTTTGACAACTACTCTTTCAAGGATGTTTGATATAAAGGAAGGTTGGAGATTGGCCTATAATTAGCTAAGACTGCTGGGTCTAGAGATGCTTTTTGAGTAAAGGTTTAACTACAGCCAGCTTGGAGGCCTGTGGTACATACAGTGGCTTGCAAAAGTATTCGGCCCCCTTGAACTTTCCCACATTTTGTCACATTACAGCCACAAACATGAATCAATGTTATTGGAATTCCAGGTGAAAGACCAACACAAAGTGGTGCACACGTGAGAAGTGGAACGAAAATCAAACATGATTCCAAACATTTTTACAAATAAATAACTGCAAAGTGGGGTGTGTGTAATTATTCAGCCCCCTGAGTCAATACTTTGTAGAACCACCTTTTGCTGCAGTTCCAGCTGCCAGTCTTTTAGGGTCTGTCTCTACCAGCTTTGCACATCTACAGACTGAAATCTTTGCCCATTCTTCTTTGCACAACAGCTCCAGCTCAGTCAGATTAGATGGACAGTGTTTGTGAACAGCAGTTTTCAGATCTTGCCACAGATTCTGGATTGGATTTAGATCTGGACTTTGACTGGGCCATTCTAACACATGGATATGTTTTGTTTTAAACCATCCCATTGTTGCCCTGGCTTTATGTTTAGGCTTGTTGTCCTGCTGGAAGGTGAACCTCCGCCCCAGTCTCAAGTCTTTTGCAGACTCCAAGAGGTTTTCTTCCAAGACTGCCCTGTATTTGGCTCCATCCATCTTCCCATCAACTCTGACCAGCTTCCCTGTCCCTGCTGAAGAGAAGCCCCCCCAGAGCATGATGCTGCCACCACCATATCTGACAGTGGGGATGGTGTGTTCAGAGTGATGTGCAGTGTTAGTTTTCCGCCACACATAGCGTTTTGCATTTTGGCCAAAAAGTTCCATGTTGGTCTCATCTGACCAGAGCACCTTCTTCCATGATTGCTGTGTCCCCCACATGGCTTGTGGCAAACTGCAAACGGGACTTCTTATGGTTTTCTGTTAACAATGGCTTTCTTCTGGCCACTCTTCCATAAAGGCCAACTTTGTGCAGTGCACGACTAATAGTTGTCCTATGGACAGATTCCCCCACCTGAGCTGTAGATCTCTGCAGCTCGTCCAGAGTCACCATGGGCCTCTTGGCTGCATTTCTGATCAGCTCCTTGTCAGGCCTGTGAGTTTAGGTGGACGGCCTTGTCTTGGTAGGTTTACAGTTGTGCCATACTCCTTCCATTTCTGAATGATGGCTTGAACAGTGCTCCGTGGGATGTTCAAGGCTTGGGAAATCTTTTTGTGGCCTAAGCCTGCTTTAAATGTCTCAATAACTTTATCCCTGACCTGTCTGGTGTGTTCTTTGGACTTCATGGTGTTGTTGCTCCCAATATTCTCTTAGACAACCTCTGAGGCCGTCACAGGGCAGCTGTATTTGTACTGACATTAGATTACACACAGGTGCACTCTATTTAGTCATTAGCACTCATCAGGCAACGTCTATGTGCAACTGACTGCACTCAGACCAAAGGGGGCTGAATACTTTTGCATCCACTGTAGCTGATTATTAGAGATCGTAGTTACATGCAGCTGTCTTCTTGTTTGATGGCAGGTACTCCCTTCACCCTGGCCAAAAAGGCCAAAATGACCAAAGAAAAAGTGGAAAACAGTTAAACATGAGAAGTTTTTGGACAAAGTTTGTGTTTTTTCCATTGTTTAAGCACTGCTTCCAGCCAAGAGTGATACCATATATGCCCCATAGCTGCAGAAAAGGCTAACATTGTTATTTTTTTACAAAAAAACAGCTAAAGCACCAGTTCAAGCACCGTTTAAGCACCGGCACCGTTTCAAAAGTACCGGTTTGGCACCGGCATCGGATAAAACCTAAACGATACCCATCCCTAGTGGTGGGTGGGTTCTTTTACATTGTGAGAGAAGCCAATTGGGTCTAATAACAGATTAAATGCCATGTTGAGGCTGTCATTTTTAGCATCCACATTGGGGCTGCCACAAACGATTATTTTTGATAGTCGACTAATCAGATCATGCATCGATTAGACATAAAACGTACAGCCTATTACAACCAGCATGCATCTGCTCTTATATTACTATCATTAGCTCACAGCTTGAAGTGTTTAAGGTGCTAACTAACAATAAAGAGCAGATGACAGTTTATTAAAGTTTTAATGAAATTTCCAGATTATCTCGGTGGAGTTTAATGAATCGTCCGTCTGCTCCTTGCTGTCTAAAATATAACAGGACACTGGAGTAAACTCTCAACGATCTCACACTTCTGTTTAATCAGTTTTCTGTTTGACGTTTAGTCAGCTGTGTGAAGACAAAGGAGGAACCCACCCAGGGGATTAATAAAGTTTTATTTTATCTAATTTAATCTAATCTGATGACTTCAGCCAAAGCGATTTACTCATTTTCTTTGCTCTTTAGGACCGGTTCAGTGAGGTGTTGTTTCATGTCTCCAGTATCACCAACGTGAAGAAACTGGACAAAGGCAGATTCTCTGTTTACTTCAGGAAGAAGCATTATGACTTCATGGCTCACAGTGAAGGTAAGAACAGTGACTCTTCTGGTTTCTACTGGATTCTACTGACCCAACACAGAAAGACGACTGGGGACAGCTCCTACCAGATTGGTCAAACCTGGTTTTGTTTCCGGGTGAAACCTGCCTTTGTTTTAAAGCGTGAGCGATTTTAGTACGATTATAAAAGAGACCCGAGGTCTCGGCTTCCCTGTTTCACGCCGGCCTCTCATATTTTTTCTGCTTGCTTCTGTTTGTCTATCAGAGGTTCAGGACGGTTGGGTCACTTCTCTTCTCGCGACTCGAGGCAATCCAAGCCCCGCCCCCCCAGAACTCCATGGACAAATCACCCTTAAGGACCCGCGGGGTCGTGCTTATGCTGCCCTCTGGGGTCATGACCTTTGGATTTACCCTAACAAGGAGGGCTTCCAGCTGGGTGTGGCCTCGTATACCGTCCCCCTGAATGTGGCCTCGGTCAAATCGACGGGGAAACACTCGTTTAGCCTCATCACTCCATACAAGACCTTCAAGTAAACCCCTGTCTGTGTGTCCATACCTGTATGGTGTTTATTTGTTTGCTAAAATTATATCCTCCTCTCTTTAACCCCGCCCCCTACCTACAGCCTGTCTGTTGATTCGTCAAAGGATCTGTCCCTCTGGGTGGACAGGCTGTCTTCAAGTATCCAGAGCGCTCTGTCCTGCTGTCAGGTGGCGCTGCGTCTCTGGGAACACCCGTACAACAAGGTGTGCGGGGACTGTGGTGCGGCCAATCCGGAGTGGGCCTCGGTCAATCTGCTGCTGGTCATATGTCAGCACTGTGCAGGTATGACAGCACACCTGGTACACGTTAAGATTATTAATGCAGAGGGTTGTGTAACAGCAGAATGAGATGTATCGGTGTGAACCGTTTTCAGGATTCAAACGATCGTTGGTCACGGACGTAAAGAAGCGACATTACCCAGGACTTATGTCAGAACACAAGTATGAAAAAGGCAGAAAATAAAAATATTGAGGAAAATATGTAACACAAAATCGATTTTAATCTACCAAAACAAAGGCACAGATTCATGTCCAAGAGACCGGACCTCCCTGTGCTGTTTTTAAAAGATCAGAGACTCAGAGCTGTCCTCTTAAGAATCTGGATGCTGTGAATGAGCAAATATAACCAGATGCAGAAGATCCTCCAAAGTGCCATTTAAAGGCCCAGAAGAGAAACCAACAAACACTGTTGTAAGATCTCGGTGATATCACAGGAGTAGCATACGTCCAAACCAACAGAGCAGAAAGCTCTGAGATAAACAGAGAAGGTAAAGAAAGGAAACCAAATGTGAGCCTGACTCATTTTGTTAGCTGGAACAGTTTATATGATGCTGATTAAATGAAACGATACCAGCGTTCCAGTTTCACCACTGCCAATAAAATGTGTGCAGTGTGAGGGAAACACACCTGTCAATAAAACTCACCTGCTGATAACACACACCTGTAGACTGTTGATACACTGTGATCACTGCGAAAACACAACCTTCGCACATTTTCTTTTCTTTTTAACTGTGTTAAATAGAAAAAATATTTGAGGACTAAAGCACTGTGCAGCAACCGTATCCTCACTTTTTCATTCTTATTCACAGTCTTGTACATACTATATTCATTCATTTATTTATTTATTTCATTTTTTCTTTGTTTAAAATTTATTGTACATACTTATACTCTTAAAATTGCCCTTTTTTCACTTGTAGTGAATTGGTGTGTAAACAGTTTTTGTTGTTCGAAAGCACAATGACAACAAAGATTCTGAGATTCTGTAAAACCCACTGAATGCAAAATGCTAACATGTTCTCAGGTCACCATCGAGGCCTGGGCAGCAACCTGTCGAAGGTGCGCAGTCTAAGGATGGACAATAAAATCTGGACTGAACCATTGATACAGGTGAGTGGGTGGGGATTGAACACACTGCAACACAAACACAGAGTCCCAGTTCAGCCAGCCAGTTAGCAGCTACAGCTGCCTTTGTCACCACCCACTGTTGTTATGATCTATCAGGTCTTTAAGTGATGACGTGATGAAACCTGCTACTCTGCGTTTAATAAGGCTGTTGTGTTTTTAACATGTTTTAATGCTTTGTATCTGGTTCTATTTATTCTCAAAAGCCCCTAAACAGTCAGTGATCACTGTCGGCCTCTCTCAGTTTTTATTACCACTGTTCATTTTAAAGCTCAGTTTTTAAAACCTTAGGATGTAACTGCAGCCCAGCCCATGCGGCAGTATATGAATGACTAACTATTGTGGATGGATTATCTCAGTTGTTCTCCTGGCTGAAGTTTGGTCCTTTTACAGCATCCTGCCATGTGATTGCATTTGTCCCTGACCATCGGGAACTTTTATTGAGTGGGAAAAAAGTTTATGCTATGCTAACATAGCTGTGTCGCTAGCGGTCACGTAGCACATCATTATATATCAGCTAGCCAAACTAAAGTAACCCCACAAACGTCACTGCTGTTTAGTTTTCTGTCTTCATTTATTTCAGAAGCGATAGCAGAGCTGTACGTTTGAATTTGTTTTAGAAATCTCTCAGTCAGGACAGGCTAGCAAGCTAACTCCTTGCTAACTTCTAACTCTGTTGAGTTTAATAAATTCAGTTTTCATGGATGCCTGAACGTTAAACGTAACCGTTACACCTGGAAGAGCAGCCACAGTGATCGTTTGGCTTATGGACCTGCAGCTGAGTCTGGGCCCAGACACAGCTAATGACGTCAGACTTAAAGACCGGATAGAGACCAGTTTTTGTCTCAGGCTGTAAACATGTTTATTTCTGCTGTAGAGTTTTAACATTGGAGTCAATGCTGCCTCTGCTGGACATTATGGAAACTGCAGTTAACTTTTACCTTCAATCTTCTGCCAGCTGTTCGTTACCTATGGTAACCAGCTGGCAAATCAGGTGTGGGCTCCAGTGGTGCCAGCGGCAGAGCAGCTCCGCCCAGAGTCCACAGATGAGGAGAGGTCAAAGTTCATAAAGGATAAATACAGCAGGGGACGCTACAGACGAGCGCACGCTCTGGCCTCATTTCCCTCCATGATGGAGCAGGTCTGACCCAGAATCAGCTCAGCCACCGCACACGCTCAGAGGCGTTACACAGGTGTCATATGTGTGACAGGTGTGTGTGTTTGCGTTTCAGAGGCTGTATCAGGTGGTCTGCACTGACGACGTGGAGGAAACGATGTCTCTGATCTGCTCCGGAGCAAAGGTACTGTCCTGTGTTCATGATGCTCGTTAAGCTTATTAAACATTTATAACACACTCCCTCCTTCATCTGAGGCTCTCACCTGTGCAGGTGTCTTCATCAGACCCACAGACCCCCTCCCTCATCCTGCTGGCAGAGCGAGCCAATCAGGCTCTGCAGACCGAGCTGCTGCGAGTCAACGAGTACACAGGTAACACACACACACTCTAACACAGATAACACACACACACTCACACACACACTCTAACACAGATAACACACACACACTCACTCACACACAGGTAACACACACACACTCTAACACAGATAACACACACACACACACTCACTCACACACACACTCTAACACAGATAACACACACTCACTCACACACAGGTAACACACACACACTCACACACACACTCTAACACAGATAACACACACACACACACTCACTCACACACAGGTAACACACACACACTCACACACACACTCTAACACAGATAACACACACACACACACTCACTCACACACAGGTAACACACACACACTCACACACACACTCTAACACAGATAACACACACACACACACACACACACACACACACACACACACTCTAACACAGATAACACACACACTCGCTCACACACAGGTCACACACACACACACACACAAAGGTAACACACACACACAGGTCACACACACACACACAAAGGTAACACACACACACACAGGTCACACACACACACAGGTAACGCACACACACAAAGGTAACACACACACACACAGGTAACGCACACACACAGGTAACGCACACAAAGGTAACACACACACACAAAGGTAACACACACACACAGGTAACACACACACACACAGGTAACACACACACACACAGGTCACACACACACACACAGGTAACGCGCACAAAGGTAACACACACGCACAAAGGTAACACACACACACACACACACAGGTCACACACACACACACACACAGGTAACGCACACACACACAGGTAACGCACACACAGGTCACACACACACACACAGGTAACGCACACAAAGGTAACACACACACACACAGGTAACGCACACAAAGGTAACACACACACACACACACACACACAAAGGTAACACACACACACACAGGTCACACACACAAAGGTAACACACACACACACACAGGTCACACACACACACACACACACACACAGGTAACGCACACAAAGGTAACACACACACACACAGGTCACACACACACAGGTAACGCACACAAAGGTAACACACACACACACAGGTAACGCACACAAAGGTAACACACACACACACAGGTCACACACACACACACACAGGTAACGCACACAAAGGTAACACACACACACACAGGTCACACACACACACACAGGTCACACACACACACACACACACAGGTAACGCACACAAAGGTAACACACACACACACACACACAGGTCACACACACACACAGGTAACGCACACAAAGGTAACACACACACACACAGGTCACACACACACAGGTAACGCACACAAAGGTAACACACACACACACAGGTCACACACACACACACAGGTAACGCACACAAAGGTAACACACACACACAAAGGTAACACACACACACAGGTAACGCACACAAAGGTAACACACACACACAAAGGTAACACACACACACAGGTAACGCACACAAAGGTAACACACACACACACAGGTGACAGTAAATGCTGATCTGAGCTCACCTGCCGCTCTGTGTGTGTTCTGTGCTCAGAAGTCCCGCCTCACCAGCCGCTGTCAGGTAGAAGGAGGTTGGACTCCGCCCCCTCAGGTATGCAGTTCAAATGAATCCAGGTGCACTCGCAGAGATCAAAACGCTGTACATGAATATGAATGTGGTGACATGTCAGAGTGTCTTTGATCCACCCAAACATCAGCAAACACTCACCTGTGTCATCTGTGCAGGTGAGGAGGAGGAGCTTCACGGGAAACTGGAGGATGATCGTTTTCTCTTCTCGCTAGAAAACGAATCAGCAGCCTGCGACGTGCTCGACCTGCGAGAAGTCCTGTCTGTCTTCCTCAAAGACGGGTAAATATGCAGTACTAATACCTCTGGTACCACAAGTACTGCAGTACCTCACAGTAATACTGCGTTTTAGAGGTTTTAGCAGAAAAACACCTGACTGACCACAGGCTGTGTCTGAAAGGCGGAGGCCACCTTGATGAGGCCACGCCTCTGTGAATGTATTTTTGTGAACTTTGAACTCATTCATGGTGATGTCAGCAATGATGTAAAGCTCAACCATCAGTGGCCGGGGTCACGCGGCACACCTGTCAGCTGGTTTGGGAACACCTCGGTGTCAGAGCAGGAGGAAGTGGAGGGAGAGCTCGGGGTGTCTCTGCTACGACTGTCAGGAAATTCATTCAGTTGCACAGTGTGAGGAGGAAGCGGCGTCCCCGTCCCGGGTCACCTGTCTGTTGGACAGTGTTTCCTCCGGGCCGACCCGAACTCGTTCAGAGGTAACGCCATGCTTCAGCACTGGAGGTGTGGAACGTGGCCCGCTCCGAGTCAGTGGACCCAGGACGCTGTGCGACACAGCGAGCCCGAGCACTGCCCCAGGCTCCTTCAGGGTCCTTCATTTCATCAAAGGGTAGCTCTGAATCACTCAGGACCAGTTTGTTTGGGGACATCCTAAATCATCTGCATGATGTGTGGATAGAAGAAAGGATCCAACAGATTTAGTGCAGGACACACGGGACTGAGCTCAGACCACTGCCAGCGCCAAAGCTACACCAAAGCAACACGCTGAGCTCGTTACACACAACCGGTGAACGTTTTACATCACAGGAAGTTCCCACAAACAAAACAGGAAGCTCAGGGCAGCCAACTCTGACACTGCAGCTCCCTCTGCTGGACATATCTATTCACTGCAAACACCTACAAACCGACTCAAACAGCAAAGCTGAAAGAATCAGTCGTTTCATACGGTTAGTTGAAACTGTAGTTAGAAACTGTTAGTTTACTGGGGCAGCACGGTGGCACGGTGGTTATCACTGTTGCCGCACAGCAAGAAGGTCCTGAGTTCAATTCCACCATCAGGCCGGGGTCTTTCTGTGTGGAGTTTGCATGTTCTCCCCGTGTTTGCGTGGGTTCCCTCCGGGTACTCCGGCTTCCTCCCACTGTCCAAAGACATGCAGCTTGTGGGGATAGGTTAATTGGATAATCCAAATTGTCACTAGGTGTGAATGTGTGAATGAATGTGAGTGCGAATGGTTGTCTGTCCCTGTGTGTTGGCCCTGTGACAGACTGGCGACCTGTCCAGGGTGTACCCCGCCTCTCGCCCTATGACAGCTGGCATAGGCTCCAGCGCCCCCTGCGACCCTGAAAAGAATAAGCAGAAGCGAATGGATGGATGTTAGTTTACTAATGTCATAATGAATCTTTACTGTGATCTATGACATCATAACAGCCTGCCTACTTACAGGTCCTTTAAACCAGGTGTGATAAACATCAGCACCTCTACAGGTCATCCAGAAGATGTTCTACAGGCTGGTTATTAAGCCTGATAAATGAAGTATATCAAGTATAAATGTTGCATATTAGCGGTACAAAAACATCACCGAGGGCATTTATTATTGAGGGTTACAGTGTGTCTCTGTGATGAAGATGACCAAACCATACCTGCTGCTGTGTTTCAGCCGAGCTCATCAGTTTGAGATCGTCACACTCACAGATCAGCTGATCTGTGCAGCTGACAGCAGGGAGGGGCTGTCGGACCACCTGGTCCATATTCTGAAGGTAATGTTGGTTTGGGTCAGACTTTTCCTCTAAATCCACAGCTCAGGTCCTCTGACTGACTGAATTCATGTTTCCAGGTGATTCTTCCAGGGGGCGTGTCTTATGCTGAGGTGGGCGGAGCCTCCGCAGTCAGTAAAGTGTGTATTGTAGAATTGGGCAGAGCTTCCAATCATCCAGAGGCCTGGCTGCTGCTTTGGGAGGATGGAGTCAGCATTCACCCTGTCCACAGAGAATCCCATGAGTCTCTCACAATTGATCTGGGCATGCTCAGTCACCACGGTAACAGTCTGTCTTATGAGTATGCGTCTGTATGTTGTTTTGTTCAGTAGATGTTGAGGGAACACATATTGATCTGTTTGAGTGCTTTCTTGTTGGAAATGTTTTCATTCACACACACTCGTGTAGTTTATTCTTTGATTATCGGTCTGGTGTCACATCTCTGCCCTACACACAGCCTGAACTGTCCGAGCAGCTTTCAGGCTTCTTTGCATTCGGAGCTCTTCTGTGGCTGTCGGCATTGTGTTTGCAGACGAGTTGTGTGTATCTGCTGAAATCAGTCAGGCTGCTGATGAATGTGAGGACAGTTTGATATCAGTGACCAGTCTGGGTTTAACTCCTCTTACAGAAATGGATCCATCTGAAAACATCGTCACCATGGCAACTGCAGACAGGTGTGCAGCATCACTCTATAGCATCTTCATAAAACTAATGATGTGAATTCAGAGCTTCTGGTTGGCTGACACCACCACAGATGTATGTGACATCACAGCTGGTTTCTCTCCTCAGGAGGGTGTCGTTGCGTTTCGAAGAGCAATACAGCTGTCGGTCCTGGTTCACCCACCTTCAAAGAGCTCTAGCCAATCAGAGCCCAGCCGTGCCACGTCCTCCTGCAGCCAATCAGAGCCCAGCCGTGCCACGTCCTCCTGCAGCCAATCAGAGCCCAGCCGTGCCACGTCCTCCTGCAGCCAATCAGAGCCCAGCCGTGCCACGTCCTCCTGCAGCCAATCAGAGCCCAGCCGTGCCACGTCTTCCTGCAGCCAATCAGAGCCCAGCCGTGCCACGTCCTCCTGCAGCCAATCAGAGCCCAGCCGTGCCACGTCCTCCTGCAGCCAATCAGAGCCCAGCCGTGCCCCATCCTCCTGCGGCCAATCAGAGCTCAGTTTCTTGGTCTCTGTACCCGGTGATGGATGTGCAGCTGAGAGGTTCGGTACCGCCGGCCATCGAGCGCTGCATCTCCCACATCACCACCTACGGTGAGCCGAGGTCACCATGCCAACACAGTGACAGGCAGCAAAGCATCATGGGATACTTCTAATGCAGCATTTTCTCTCTCAGGTCTGAAGGTGGAGGGCGTGTACCGGCGCTGCGGTCTCGCTTCAAAAGTCAGCCAGTTGGTGGAGGCCTTGATTATATCACCAAACTCCGCCCCCCTGGAGAGTCATGAGCAGGGCGTGCTAGATGCTGGCTCCGCCCTCAAACAATATGTCCGCCGGCAAGAGAGTCTGATTCCCAACGGAGCCCAAGGGCAGTGGCTGCAGGCTGCAGGTACACGAAGAACTACTGTCTGAGCTACTACTACATGTAGTACTGCTGTCTGTAGAGCTGCTGCCGTATCTGTACTGTAGTACTAATAGCAGTAACCTCTGCAGAAACTGCAAAAACTTCAGAGACCTTATATGAGCCGCTATTAGCCCTCCTGAAAAGTACTGCAGTTTTTCTGAGTGAAGTAACTGTAACCCGACGCAACTGTGTAACACTAAAATATTTATATATTTGTCTCCAGAACAAGGTTTAAAAGACCTGGAGTTGTACTTCTACTACTGACTGGGTTTAATTATCCATCATCAGTGTCTCTGACTCCGCCCACCAGAGCACTGCACATACCTACACCCACATTAGCGGGCGCTGATGAGGTCCAATCAGATGTCTCCTAAAAGAAACGCTGGTCACATGACTGTTGTGAAAAAGCATGTACTGCAGTATAACCGTAGTACTACTGACAGTATTCTGACAGTAGTGATACTGCAGTAGTCGTAGTACTCGGGCTAACAGCAGTGATACTGCAGTAGTCGTAGTACTCGGGCTAACAGCAGTGATACTGCAGTAGTCGTAGTACTCGGGCTAACAGCAGTGATAGTGCAGTAGTCGTAGTACTCGGGCTAACAGCAGTGATACTGCAGTAGTCGTAGTACTCGGGCTAACAGCAGTGATACTGCAGTAGTCGTAGTACTCGGGCTAACAGCAGTGATACTGCAGTAGTCGTAGTACTCGGGCTAACAGCAGTGATACTGCAGTAGTCGTAGTACTCGGGCTAACAGCAGTGATACTGCAGTAGTCGTAGTACTCGGGCTAACAGCAGTGATACTGCAGTAGTCGTAGTACTCGGGCTAACAGCAGTGATACTGCAGTAGTCGTAGTACTCGGGCTAACAGCAGTGATACTGCAGTAGTCGTAGTACTCGGGCTAACAGCAGTGATAGTGCAGTAGTCGTAGTACTCGGGCTAACAGCAGTGATACTGCAGTAGTCGTAGTACTCGGGCTAACAGCAGTGATAGTGCAGTAGTCGTAGTACTCGGGCTAACAGCAGTGATACTGCAGTAGTCGTAGTACTCGGGCTAACAGCAGTGATACTGCAGTAGTCGTAGTACTCGGGCTAACAGCAGTGATACTGCAGTAGTCGTAGTACTCGGGCTAACAGCAGTGATACTGCAGTAGTCGTAGTACTCGGGCTAACAGCAGTGATACTGCAGTAGTCGTAGTACTCGGGCTAACAGCAGTGATAGTGCAGTAGTCGTAGTACTCGGGCTAACAGCAGTGATACTGCAGTAGTCGTAGTACTCGGGCTAACAGCAGTGATACTGCAGTAGTCGTAGTACTCGGGCTAACAGCAGTGATACTGCAGTAGTCGTAGTACTCGGGCTAACAGCAGTGATACTGCAGTAGTCGTAGTACTCGGGCTAACAGCAGTGATACTGCAGTAGTCGTAGTACTCTCTCTAACAGCCTGTTTGTCTCTCAGGTGTGTCAGACGAGAAACGCAGGTTTAAGGAGTACAGACGGTTACTACGGCAACTTCCTGATGACAACCGAGCGACCCTGAATGCCCTGTTTGGACACTTCTACATGTAACACACACACTCTCACACACACTCTCACACACACACAGAAGCAGAGCAGTTTATTTAAAACAGTAACAGTAACTAACATTAATGTTACACACAGATATGTGTCGTTCAGTGGTGCATTATGGGTAATCTCAGTCCTGCACTGAGCGTGCTCCTGTGACTCGCCCAGCACGTCATGGAGTGGGTGGGAGGTCCAGCACTGTCCTTATCTTGGACAACATCGGCCTCTCTGACACCGCCCTAAGGGAGTCCAGCTCCCCTCACGGCTCCTGTCAGTGGGCGGGATCTATCAGGGAGCAGGTGAACATGTTGGCGTCAGAAACAGGAAACACAGCGTCTTTGAGGCGTTCCCACTCTGCAGTTGACCAGCGGTGAACCAGCCAGAGAGTCGCGATGAGGGTGGTGGTGGTGGGGCGGGACCTGGGAAGATGATCGATCCTACAGATGAGCTGCTGACAGAAAGGTGTCCAGCACACAGAGCAGTACAGTAATTAGGCAGGAACACTGACGCTGCACCCTCTCTAATGTCCAGCAGGGGGCGACGACCTGCTCAGTTTAAACTGTTTCCTGTCTAACTGAATAAAATAAAAAGTTCATTTTGAACATTTTGGACTCGTTGGAGTCACAGAGGAACAGGAAGTGGAAGTTCATTGGACAACGACTCAGTCAGTTTCTCAGTCAGCCCCGCCCCCTCGCTACTTACAGTTCCTGAGTCTGGCAGCAGGGGGTGTAAGACGTAGTTTCAGAGCTCGTGTTTGCCTCTGTCTCACCTGAGATCACCTGACAGTGTCACCTGATCACACTCATGTCCTACTAGGAGAATCTCTCAGACTAACACTTCACCCCCCGTTTATCAGAGTCACAGTGGTAAATGCTTCATGTTTGCTCTTTGATGTCATTACCTGGACTGTAGAGCTGAGCGATATAAGATTTCTTCATATCACGATATGTTTTTTCATTTCAGGCGATAACGATAAATATCACAATATAAGCCAAATAACTATATTTGTAAGATTTAAATGTGCCGTTGCTCACAAGTAAAATGTGAAATAATCAGCAGCTTGTTTTGATTTAAATATTTATTTCCCATAATAAGTTCAACAGGGTAGATGTACTTAAGGAACATGAGACTTTTTCAGATAAATAAAGGCAAATATGGCAAACTACACAAAAGGCAGCCGCTAAAGCGTTTACGTTTCAAAACAGAACAAACGAAACAGACTAAATTGTCAATTCCACTTAGAAACAAAATAATAATTCTAAAAATAAATCTTAGTTTGTTTTACAGAAGATCAGACAAAATTGACTAACTTTTGTCAATATCAAATAAACTGAGAACTAAAAGGAAATTCTCAATCTCTCCTTGTTGTATAGCTGAGCTTTTCAAACAGTTTTAACAGTTACTTTAGTCTGACAAAAGCCGAATGACGAATTAGCGCTTCCAGTCAGAGATTGAGCTGCACCGCTTTATTGTATTTCCAGACTTGCTTTCGGCACATTTACAGTGCGCGCTACTCTGTTTTTGTCAGACTTGAAATAGCCGAAACACCTTCACACTACGGAGCTTCTGTGGCTCTTCCGTTCGACAATCTCTCCGGCGTTGGAACCATCATCTGTTTTCTCTTCGGTAACCTTCGGTCACGCTCTCGGTTGATTTATCTCTAGTCGGCGCACTCATTTCCTCCGTTACCCGGGCGGCACGGCGGCTGGCTGCTTCCCAAACAAATACACATGTGCGGCTTGGCACTTGTGCTGTACGCAACAAGTCACGTGACGTGACGCTGCGGCTGTGATTGGTTCGGCTCTGCACTACTTAATTTGGATTGGCTGTTCTTTTTTTTTTTTAAGAGGACGAGCGGTGAGGCCTATCGCAATAGTTTAACTTTTCTATCGAGAAAAAGTTATTTTACATATCGTTATCGTTCTATCGCCCAGCTCTACTGCACTGACGTGCAGGTGGGAGGGCTGGAGTCACCTGAGTTTGAATCGAACGCTGATGGAACCTGTTGATATGATTTATTTAGTCTGATCATGAACACAGTGAATGAAACCAGCACACAGAACATCACCTGCTCACTGACTCCTCCCTCTCTCCCTCAGGGTTCAGGTGTTCTCTCAGGTGAACAAGATGTCGGCCCATAACCTGGCTGTGGTCCTGGTCCCGTCCCTGTTCCAGGCCATGAACCAGGACTTGATCACCCTCACTAGAGAGTTCATCATCCACCACACCCTGCTCTTCCTCGTAAGTTTGCTGCTTCCTGTTTCCTGTTTCTACGACGAGTTTGGGCTCAGCTGATCCAGCTAACCCAGAGAAAGCCTGACTGATGTGACGTTTGTGTGCAGACCCCAGACTCGGCTCAGAGGCAGGAGCAGACCACTGTCTTCTGATGAAGATCAGCTGGAGCCCGTTTCTTTTAGCTTACTGTGAATCTTTTGGGATGTTGAGGAAACTGTTGTTATTGAAATCACTGACCAATCACTGTCTACTTCCTGTTTCCTGTCAGTTGAACTACAGCTATCAGAGAGAATGATTACTGTTGGCTCCCCCTGCTGGCTGCTCTTTACGGTGGTTGTTAAATGAATGCTAATGTGAGGCTCTGCAGCTGAGCGGGGTGTACCACTGTGTAAGCTGAGCACTCACTTTCAAATGTTATCTTTAAATCTGCAAATAATTCATGAACTGAATCTGAACATTTAATAAAATCTGCATTAAATTCTTGTTTTATTTTGTAATTAACATAATAATAGATCGACTTCATTGAATTTAAATAATTGACCATTCCCGTTCAAAGACCCTACATTATGACAGAGAACCCCCAACAAACAGACCCCCCCCCATGAGCAAGCACTTGTGACAGTCGGAGGGAAAAACTCTTTAACAGGAAGACACTTCCAGCGTCACCAGGCGACGGGTGAGGAGAGAGCCAGAAATGCGTGATAACTCATGGCTACATGCAGAGAGGTGCACTGTGACAATGAAATGAAGGCTTTGACCAGCAGGCGGGTTGTGTGCACACGAAGCATCACACAATGAACCTTTGTGAACCATCTGGATGGAAAAGGCTTCATGACCATCACTAGCAGTGAATCCTGCTATGTGAGCATCAGCTCAGGGTAAACATACTCAGACCTGATTGGTCCACCTCTGATCAGCTGCAAAGGAAACTCCTGGATCAGGTCCTACGCTGTTCAGTGTAAATGTCATCTGCAGGAAGAACGAAGCCCTGTGATGGTGAGAGGCACACAGTCTAACCACAGTGAAACATGCAGCCTGGGTTTAATGTCAGGCTTTTATAGCTGCAAACTGATTCAGGGAGTGTTATGAAGATTTGATGCTTGTTAGAAACCAGCGTGACGATCCTGGAAACAGTGAAAGCAACGAGGACATGCAGTTTGTGAACACACCGTCACAGTGTCAGTGTGCAATATGAGGCCAGAAACGCGGGTCAACTGGAACTCGACTTTATGTGTTTAGTGCATTTCTACCCCCCTCCCCTCCAGTAACGCAGCACTGTAGGGTGGTCATGCACATCCTGTACACTAACACAGTGGTTCACAAAGTGGAGAGCGCGACCCCCCAGTGGGGGTGCAGAGCCATTGAAAGGGAGGGCGGGGTAGGAATTTTAAAAAAAAGCATGCTTGGACCCTGCGAGGATGATGGACAGCAGGGGCGTTTTTAACCCACAATCAAAGCACTCCAAAGATTTCTCACTTTTTTGACAGTATTTGCTGTTTGTGTGACACACTACTAAAAATAAACTTGGTTGAGACGTGACATTTTAACAACAAAAGTATAGATACCCCCCCTCCAAAGAAATGGTTTGTTCCAGCTCGCCTGTCCGCCGCTCTGGCTCTGGCGCCCTTTCTGCCAGAGCGATGGTGGCTTAAAACAGGACATGTTGGCTGCATTTAACCTTCAGTTACTCTTTATATAGTTGGTAGGAGTCAGACCATGTTTCTTTTAGCTGAAAAACATTACACCAGGTAACCTGCAGGGTTGAAAACGTGTTTTCTGACGATGTTTGCTGCCCTACAATCCGTCCTGCTCTGTAGTAAAATCAGCAACATTTGACCGTCTTGTTGCTCCCATTGAAATGTATACAG
The DNA here is from genome assembly GCF_051167445.1 of Perissodus microlepis. Taxonomy (NCBI): domain Eukaryota; kingdom Metazoa; phylum Chordata; class Actinopteri; order Cichliformes; family Cichlidae; genus Perissodus; species Perissodus microlepis. The sequence goes on along the minus strand of NC_140470.1, from coordinate 33,732,037 downwards.
CCTGTTTAAAATCTAAAACATTGTCCTTAGCCTGCTGCTGTTACCACTGTCCTGTTTGTAATGAGAGAAACTGCTTATTTTGTCATATTTGCATGTGCCAAGGTACTAACTAGCTAACTGACTGGATGCTCATTAACCTTATAACTCCTGTTGTGTGTGTGTGTGTGTGTGTGTGTGTGTGTGTGTGTGTGTGTGTGTGTGTGTGTGTGTGTGTGTGTTTGTGTACAGAGAGACAGGTTTCAAAAAAAGGAGCCACATTCAGGTAAAAGTGTAAAATCAAATGATCCGTGAATCAAGGATAATGTTGGATCAGTGTTTCAGTATTTATATCTTTTATTAGATGTTCATGTGGTTTGGTTATTTGCCCTTTGGTTGAAAGTACACTGTGAGAGGACTTTTTCATTAGTGATCTTAATTAGGGCAATATGGCCCAAAATATTTGTCTTTGCGATAACGACATAACTGACGATATAATTGACGCGAGACAAAATACTTTACAACTCCACAACTTTATTAGTGAAAAAAAATCAATGTATTTTCACTTAAACAAGCAGCTGCTTCTTATGTGCATTAAAGTTATATAAAAATTCAACAGTGCAAATGCAAATTCCTCGCTGACAGTTTAACCAAAAGGCATTTCCAGTGGAAACCGGCCGACATATCCTCAGCATAAATATGTATAATATAACGCCATAACCGCGTTAATGCGGCAAATCTCCGTTAGCGAGTTAACGTGGTTCGCTCCGTGCATGCGGCTAATGCATTGACGCCGTGCAGGCCCAGGTTATTTGGCCCGCTTCCTTCTGTTCTACCAAAAACAGTGCTTTGTTGTGTATCTGATGGACGAAAGCTAAACCAGTTCCACACCACTGAAGCTGCAGCATCTTTACAAACCAGTTCAGGTTCATCTGTTTCATTCAACGATCTGCTTTTTCTACCATGTGTGTATGAAAACAAAGGCACTGGCATGCGCGTTTTTCCCATATTCATATTTTACTTTCTTATCGTTGCCCAACATTATACCGGTATTACCGTGAACGGTATGATATGGCCAAGCCCTTAATAGGTGTTTTTCATATTAATGTCATTTTTTCATCTAATTGAACACAATCTATTTGTGTATGATTGTCAGTGCAAAGAGGGAGCGAGGAAAGAGGGAACGTGAGGAGAAAGTACAAGGTCAGGAAGAACCAGGGAAGAAAACAGACGGGGAACAGTGACAGGCAGAAACTGTTAAACCGACAAACTACAGTGAGTTGCAAAAGTATTGGGCCCCCTTGAACTTTTCCACATTTTGTCACATTACAGCCAAAAACATGAATCAATTTTGTTTGCCATGTCTCAACACAAATAGTAGTTTAGCCAGGGCAGCATTTCCCATTTTCCAAATAGTCCACCAACCTCACCTGGACCCACACCACCATCACCCTGGTAAAGAAGGCCCAGCAGCAGCTGCCCCTCCTCCGTGTCCTGAGGAAGAAGAACCTGGACCAGGAGCTGCTGCTGACCTTCTCCCCTCCTCAGTGGAGAGCGTGCTCCTCCTGCCTGCTGTTTAAACTCAGGGTCCACGACTGAGCAGGAACGCTGGGCAGAGGGCTGTGTCAGGTAAACCAGGGCCATTACAGTATATATAAACCCGTGTTATCTGAGTGACGTTGACCCTGTGAACTGTATGCAGTGTGTCTGACTAATGTATGCAGGTTACATAACGTCAGCTGTATCACAGGCCTTCAGACCGCAGCGCCAGTCCCGACGAGTCTTGCTCTTCTGTCAGAGACAGTTTAACTGCAGGACTCATGTCTGAGGAGCAGGTTTCATGTTCAGATAAGGGTTAATCACCATGTCCTCAGAGTTGATAACAGAGCTGGGTGGAGCTGTTTATTTCCCCCACAGTTCATCCATAGCTCATGAGCCCAGTATAGCCTTGGCTCAGTTTCCTGTAAATCACGTGGGAATAATGTGAGTTAACACAACAGATTGGAGGCACTCCCCCAGCCCTCCCCCGGCCCTCCCCTGTCCTCCCCTTGCCCTCTGCAGCCTGCTGTACATGAGCACCGGCAGAAGAACTCAGCACATGAAGAAGATTTGACTCTCTGCAAGGATTGCAGTCTTTGAGCTCAGGGTTGAGATTCCTGTAAGTAAAACTTTATCACATTGATTTTTAGTCTCCTGCGCAGGTCACTGATTTTGGCTTTTCTAATAATTTGGAATATGACTCCAATCATTTTTATCTTTCTTGTGAATGCTAACATCTACATGGTCATATCTGCTGCAGCCTTGATGTTTTCCAAGTCAATGCTTATGAATCTCTGTTAGTCTACTCTTTCAATTTCAGTCCATTAAAGTTCATATTCTACTGATCAGTCATTTTTGATCGCGGGCCACGTTAAAGTTTTATTTTTATATTAGTTAAAAGTTGCTGTCATGTTTTTACATGTCTTGTGCAGCGCTACCTTCAGGTTTCGTAAGCGGTCCTGACCCGAGGCTGAACTCTCAGGTAAGAACAGCTGTAGCTGCATCCATGTGTTAAACAGGAAGTTGAGGTTGCTGTTGGTATTTAATGCAGAGAGTTGTTGCACGCTATCTGAGAATGAGACTCTCACAGAAGTCAGATAGTTCCTCTTCTATACAGAAAACTCTGTTAAATAAAGAAAAGCTGATTAAAAGATGTAAAAAAGCACAAAAAATATTTTTAATCAATAAATAATCAGAATGACATGAATCACTGCTTTCTGGACGGTAATTAAAGTTGCTATTTTGCGGTGGTTGGTTTGAGTGGCTGTAGATGACGTGAACATAAGATGTTTATAGTTGGTCTCCAGGGGAACACGTTTACTGGGCGGATTCTGACAGATAAACAGGAAGCGAGCTGGTTGGCTGACTTGAGGAAACTGTGACACGTCCACACTGATCGTTTTACTGTAGCTGAAACGGTCTGGATGCTTCTGACTCCCAGTTTTTGTTTGATTTGGAAAACTGAAGGATCATTTGGACCCGGAAATGGATAATGATGTCATAAGTAACAGGCAAACAAGGACCTATCTAATATATGTGGCAATACACCTGTATGAGTTGTGTGCAGGGTTATGTATATATATATATGTATATATACATACATATATACATGTATGACCAACACAATCTCACTGCATATTAAAGATCCAAGTATCCATTTAAGGCCCACAACTGCAGTCACACAACTGTAAGCGTCTGCATTCAGAACGAATGCCGTGTATTCTGTTAGAGGGTAAAAGTACAGCCCTGATAGTAACTGTCAGTCTGCCAGTACTGTTGGGTTGTTCCAAACATCCACACTCTGGACACAAACCTGATGAGAGACATTCATGTGGTCACAGCTTTTCTCTCAGCACCCAGTCATCTCCACAATGTTAGTAAAGCTTCTTCTGACCTTCTCTAAATTCTCTCTCTTTCATTTGTCTCATAGAGCTTGAACCATGTGGAGCTTCTATACGATACATAATGAGACCCCCTACACATTTCACTACTGTAGCAAGGGGAGAGAGGTAAGTCTACAAATCCAAATTATAAGTTTCACCCTTGTGTGTGGTCATTCATCCTAGTCCCTCCCCCTCTCTTTCCTTCAGGGTGTGCGTACAGTGCGTGGCAACAGCACAGGAGAGTACCTGCATGCATTACCACCATTTTGGGGCCTTTCCTTTAGATACGGAGATCACTCAGGAAGTGACCTCACTGGTGCAGGTGGTGGCGCTTCGTACACCATAAGAGAGAGTAAAGACCACAAAGAATTTGAACTGGTCCACAACATGTTAGGTAGTGTTGTTGACCGTTGTCCTAACTTTGGTAAGTATCAGTCAGTGGTGTGTACTGCTTAATAAGACCAGAGTTCACACACCGGAAAGAAATCGGAAAGTTAACAAAAGCCTAGAGTGACTGACTACGTCACTCTGGATGCTGTAGCTGCTGTGAACAATAGAGCCTCAAATCAGAAGTACCTGACTCCGTGGTATAATTCTCAACAACTTACCTTAAAGCAGACGACTCGTAAGCTGGAGAGCAAACGGCGTGTCACAAATTTAGAAGATCATCATTTAGCCTGGAGAAATAGTTTGCTGCTACATTTCCTCTTCACAGTCACCCACCCGCCTGATTTCCCTGCTGCTCAGGAGGACCTGGTGTGGGACAGCTAATCAGGCTAAGCTACGTTGGCCCACACCTGCTACAGACTCCTGGCCAGTTTTAGGCTTACTTTCAGTGGTTTGTCCTCCAAACCTATGAACAAGCTATATTTATTACTACTTTATACTTTATATTTATTATTATTTATAAGTACTATTATCCCCAAAATAGGCCAAGCAATAACTAAACACTTGACACACTGAGCAGGAAAGTGCCAGTGAAGAAAGCACAGAAACACAGGCCACACTGCTAATGACACAAGAAGTGAACACTGAATACAATTTGCAGCTGATTGAAGAGGAAGTGTGCCCTGATAAATCATACATAGGTTACAGGATGAAATAAGTTGCTAAGTAAGAGTTTGAAATGAACTGGGCTACACAGATGTCGCTGCACAAACCACCAGTGTGTACCAGGAACAGGAAGTGATACAGTATTCCAGTGAGAGCCAATACCAAGCTCTTTGCAGTGTAACAGGGTTTCATGTCAGAAGCTTTTAACAAATTAAAAACAAATTTAATTTCTCTAAGCATGCATTCATTTCTCTACAGGCAGAATTGATGAAGAGAAACGAGAACGTGAGAAACGCCAACAAGAGGAACGACGCAGGAAAGAAGAAGAAGAGAAAAGGCGTCAGGCAGAGCTTGAGCGACAGAGGAAGATCCAAGAGCAGATGGAGAATGAAACATTAAGAAAAAAACTCTCTGAAGCACACAACAGGCTTCAGGAGGAGGAAAACCTCAAAACCTGGGAGCACCGTCAGCAGCACTCTCAAGTTCTACACCAGCTCTTGGAAGATGAAGCACATCACATAGAGAGAGATGAGGTAGGGTCCGGCCTCAGGTAATAACAGCTACGGGCATCTGGGAAAGGATAGCAAAGAGGCTCTGGGTCCTTTTAAATGTCTAACATTTAAGTCATCGCAACCCTAACTATGTCCCAACCCTATACTTCGGAAGATGACAAATTTCTCTTTTTTGAACTGTAAACAGTTCAGGATCAGTATAATATTATATTAGTATAACATTAATAATTAGCATAATATTTTGTTATATAGGTCTCCTTTTAACCAGGCAGATTAAAAAATCCATTGCTACTCCTGAAGGTCCTCATAGCAGAACATCATCACAGTTCTGAACAGACGTTTGTTGTCCTTACTGCCAGATACCCACAACATTCATAATAATTCAACATTATGGTCAGGTGAGGATGACATCATCTGACCCTGCATACAGTTTTCTGCTGCTGATACTGTTACGCTCGTGTCTTTGTTCCTCTGTAATACAGGTCGCTGATGTTAATGAGAAGTTTGAAAAACTTCTATCAAAGTATGACATCAGAGAGGATGAACATTTACAGATCCAGCTGGAAGACAGGATGAAGACTCTCCAAAATAAGCTGACATTACAATATTTTAATGAGCACCCCCACTTCGTCCCCACTTCGTTACTGTGGGCTTTGGATCAGACTACTGGATACGTGCTGCTGTCTTTGACTGAGAGGTTCAACATCCTGGAGGCAGTGCTGAAGGTGACCTTAGAGGGTGACCCTGATTTTGAAGATCTCCTCCAAAATGGACAAGACAAGAAGACAGAGTTCCTCCTCAGTTTGCAGGAACAGCTACATGCTGACAACCCAACACTGGCCCAACAGGTGTTAGCAAATGTTCTGGATCTGTCCTCAAAGCTACCCCGATCAGGTAAGGAGATCGTCAGTCAAATTGTCTTCAACAACCTCTGGGCACCAAAAGACATCAAGCGTTTCCTTGGAAAGACCTTAAGCATGGATCAGGAAACAGTCACAAAAAGCCTCCACAAAGCGTGCACGTACGGGCTGAGCTGTGACGACGCTCTCTCTGCCCTGAATGAAGACGATCCTGCAGAGTACATCCAACATTGTGTGGACAAAGCTGAGCGAGACAAAGATGCTTGCACACTTTTGGCTGAAATGGAAAACAAAAACTTTCCAGAGTGTGTCCTGTCACTCCTGCGAGAAGTCCTGACATATATTGAAGAAGAGCTACCCAAATATGGAAGTGTGCCCATCAACAGGGAGATGATTGAAGACTGTAAAAAGATAATAACTGCTCTCGATTTTAACAATCCTAAGATTGATGCTCTGAAGAAAGTCCTGATCATCGTATCCAGAGCTGTAAAGGAATGCACCGCCTTTACCACTCAAAGCGGTGAACATGTTCAGGGCTACTTCCCAAGACCCAGTCAGCTGGCATCACTGCTGCTGCTCCTGCTGCCACAGTCTGGGGATAAGAAAGGTTGTCTGTTGGAAATCAGCACTGGAGAGGGCAAAACTTGTATTTTAGCCATGTTTGCTACAATACAGGCCACCCGAGGCATAAAGGTGGACATTGTGACAAGCTCTCCTTTGTTAGCAAGTCGTGATCAGGATAAGTGGAGAAAATTATATGATGTGTTTGGTATTACATCATCCACGGTCCCTCCAACACAAATCGATAGCTGCTCTTTTAAAGATCATGACAAGCTGCATGAGCATGCATACAGCCAGCAGGTCGTTTATGGCACTGTTGGTACATTTGCAGCAGATACGCTGAGGCAAGAGTTTGAGAAGAAGACTACCCGAGGTCCGAGGAGGTTTGAGTGTGTGGTAGTAGATGAGGTGGACTACATGACGTTGGACAGCGGTGTCCAGGTCACGTTCCTGTCACACCAAGCCGGCAGCCTAAGGCACATGGAGCAAGTCCTGGCAAGCATCTGGGCCATGATGTCATCTTGCAAGCCAATAGAAATGTTTGAAACTGGGGAGATCAGGTGGGGAACCAGGATCCAGCACTTCCACAAGGCTGTAATGCAAGCAGTGGTTGGCTCAGAATCAGAAGATGTTTCAGCTGCTGACATACTTATTCTTGGTGCCCAGCTGGGGTTTTATTCACAGGAGGATGTGGATGAATTAAATAAAGCAGATGGTCAGACACAAACAGAGACTGACAGCTTTAAGGATGCCAGGTGGAAAGCTACTGAGAAAATCATGGCCAACATTGGACCAGAAGAACAGTGTGAGCTACTGAGACAAGTTCAGACAAAAATAGAAAACGGTGTATCTGTAAATTGTTACTCACTAATGAACAACAAAGCCAAACTTTACAGGAAGGACAGCTCTCATGGAGACCCTGATGTCAGCCTGCTTCTCCTGGAGAATGGCTGTACCTGTGAAATCATGTCCGAGGAATCCCTCCTCCAAGGAGCTGTGGACAAATTAAAGTCAACAATTAAATATTCTGACGAGTGTTCAGTGAAGTCATTGGATGAGTGTAAGGGATTTATTGTGATCCCCTCTTTTTTGAAAACATACATTGAGAATCAGTTACCAGTTTTTGCCGAGAACGCCTTAAAAGCCATCAGAATGACTCAGGGAAGAGAGTACATGATTGAGAAGGCACCTGAAGCTGACGCAGGTGGTTTCAGTGATGCTGACAGTCATCAGTATGATGCCATAATTCCTGTGGACTTTGAGGCCAGTGGGGTGTTGGAGAAAAACAAGCGATGGGGTGACGGCCTACAACAGTTTCTGGAGATGAAGCACCAGCTGGCCATTTCACAGCTGTCCAATGTAACAAATTACATGTCGAATGTCCATTTCTTTAAAAGGTACCTCGATGGAAAAGGCATTTTTGGTGTTTCTGGGACATTAGGGGGGCAAGCTGAGAAAGTATTTCTAGAACGGCATTACCAAACAGCAAGCTATGTCATTCCAGCTCACCGCTGTAAAAAGCTTGTTGAGTTGCCAGCAGTTCAGGTGAGTGGTGGCAACACGCAGTGGATCCAGGTGATCTGTGAAACTGCACAGAGAGCTGCAGACAGAGGCCAAGTTGTTCTTATCATTTGTGAAGATGTTAAAACTGCAGATGAGCTGAAGACAAACATGCATGTTCCAGAAAGGCAAGCCAATGAGATCACCATGTACACAATCAGCGAGAAGCACAACATCGAGAAGCAGAACTTTAGCCGGGGAAACATTATCATTGCTACAAACCTCGGCGGCCGTGGGACAGACATACACGTTCAGCAGGACGTAAACGAGAGTGGAGGTCTCTTTGTGCTCCTCACATACTTTCCTAGAAGTCACCGTGTGGAGCGACAGGTCTTTGGACGCACCGCCCGAAAAGGAAACCCAGGGATGGTTCAGATGGTTCTCAACCAGGGCCATCTTGCACCAGCCTACCAAGGCCATTCCATCGAAACCATGAGACAGCTCAGAGAGGAGTATGAGCTCAGACATTTAGACAGCATGGAGAAAAATGAACTCTGTGAAATTGACATGAAGGAAACTCTGTTCTCCAGTTTCTGTCAGTTTCTCTGTAACTTTGACAAGAATTACACGGTGGAAGAAAGGAGTGACCTGTCCAAGATGAAGCTGAAGGATGTTCCTGAATATTTTAAGATCCATCAGAACAAGTTCGACTATCAGACTGCACTGGATGCTTTGAAAGAATCGTGGGCTTTGTGGCTCATCCTTCATGAAGAGCACATCAGCAGACATGACGATATCAGCCAGCTGAGAGAAGACCTCACCAAACACTTGAAGAAGACTGGTGACTTCCTCCTGCAGGGGACGAGCTATAACTTCTATGATTACATCAAACAGGCAGCAAGCAGAACTGACCTGCACTGCATGAACAAAACCAAATGTGACTTTGGAGCAAAGACTTACTGGCAGAGAGCTGCAGAGTGCGATCATTTCTACAGTGCTGTGGCGCTTTATAATCAAGCTTACATCACACTCAACCTCAGAAAAGGAGGCTACATAGCTGAGGCAAAGGAATTATTGGAGGAAGCACAGTCTGCAGTGGATGTCTATCTCTCAGAATCAACAAATACGATGATGTTTTGTAATTTTTCAGTGACGAGTGGCTTTGTTCCACACCACACAAACAGCAACCTCCAGATCCAAATGCAAGCCAGGATGACTATCTTCAAATCTTGGAAAAGATACATCGAAAGTGCCCTGACAACTCTGAGACAGCTCGATGGCAGCAAAGGTGATGCAGAAGTAGAGGATTCCAGTGTGTACCATCTTTCCAAAGATAAAGATTTAATCACCACCAATGAGCTGATGATGCTCTATGAGAATGGCCTTAGCACAGTCTTTGAGGTTAAAAAGAAGCCCGAGTTCTGCTATGATGCCCTTGCTTGTTTTGCTCTCGGCGCCCTTCAAGTTGCAGCAGGTGTTCTTGTTTGTGCTCTGTCATGTGGTGGTGCCAGTCAGTTTGGACTTGGACTGATCTGTGAGGGAGTATCTGACATGATTCAAGGGATCAAAGGAATGATACAAGGAGGCTTTGACTGGGCTGAATGGGCAATCTCCAAGGCCATCAGCATCGGGTTGTCTCTGATCTCTGGTGGATTCAGCCGACTAAAGAAAGCTGCAAGTGCAGTGCGTAGTGGCACAAAAGGTCTGATCGCAGGAGCAAAGACTAGTGCCTACACAGTAAAACAGTGTTTTCTGAAGGCAGGGAAGTATGCAGTTCAGGAACTGGGGAAGCAAGGATGCCTCAGTGCTCTGAGTTATACTGCTGAGAAGGCAATTAATGCTTTTTTCCAAAACGTTCTGAGGAAAGTCTTTGAGGAAAAGGTGCTTTCACTCATAAAAGCCAACCGTAACCTGGATGAAGTTCTCACAAGCTTCATTTGCTCAGGAATACCAAAGAATGTCCTGGAGAATGGGTCCAGTGAATTCAGAATTCACAAAGAGTGTGAGGAAGAAATGCTTCAGTCAGTGGATGTGATAACAAGAAAAGTGATTCCTGGCCTGATGATGAATTGTACCATGGCTCTTAAGGCTCTTGATGGCCTTTCAGCGGTCTGTGGTGCTGTAACACAACACATAAAGAGCAAAAAAGGGTCCGATCGAATAGAAAATATTCTAATGGGTTTGGAAGCAGCTAAATATGCCACAGCCTTTGTACAAATATGGAATTCAGTACCAACAGAGAAAGTCATTAACAACACCTTTGTTCCTAAGCTCTTGCAAAGCATGGAAAAACTACCTCAAGAAAGGAATGACCAGGATGAAAGGCACAGTTTATCAGATGTAAAACGCTTTAAAGATAAACTCATCAACATGATTGCAGAAAGTGTTTCAAACTCTTATGTTGAGGCCTGTTCCAGGCATATGACCTCCATCATGAGCAAAATGTGCATAAGTGAAATAAACCATGCTGTTGGTGGTGCTGTTAGCAACATACTTGGTAGGGCTGACACCCAAAGTTTCTTTAACAGCCAGGAGTATAAGTACAACATGAAAAAGGTCATCCAGCGTCCACGTGAGTCCCTGTCAGAGTCTGACAAGAAAGACTTGGAGTGCTACATTGAGGACATTTCTGATGTTAACCGCCCTGCTACAGCTTTGGACATCCACGTCCTCACCCAGAGTGATGCTCTGGAAGGCAAAGGAATCAAACTGGTTATGGTGGACAAAGATGGAAAGAAGCTGTCAGAAGACTATTTTCCTGGGAAGGAGGACTCAGCAGGCGATATAGTCCTCCAACTGAAGAAGGAGCCAGAAAATCCAACACAGTGAGTGACACATACATATTTGATATTATTGCGCCTCTCATTTAAATAAGTCAAAATAATATTTTTTTTAATTGACCAACTCATATTGGCCAGAAAGTTAATTTTGACCTGTTTTGCAAGGGTAACCCTCCCCATCCCAATTTCCAGACTTTGGTTTTGATACTGTCGGGTTCTTCTTTGCTGAGAGAAGTTCAGGAGACAGTCTAGCAGTTCACTCTCTTTTATTATCAGGCAGTTAAAATTGGGCTTGCACAGCTGTGGACCTCTCAGTGTCAGGCAGTCTGTACATGGAGAAGTGAAGTACAATTCATAATTCAAAGTATATATTAGACACATGGAAACAGGGAATAATTGTGATTGCCTATTGATGGGGAGATGTCGTGGTTGAGGCTCAGCACTCCCTGATTTGTTCCTCATGGCAGCGGTCATTAACCTCCAGTCAGGGATCTTGTCCTGTGTGAGAAAACTCCCTACCTCACAGTTAGGGATGTTTTATTTCCATGCTGATGTCCGCCTTAAAGGAACACTATTAAGTGTTTATTTCTTGTTCACTGGAACGCCCTGTTATCATACAAGCAGCCCTTCCTGTCTGTATTCTGTGAGCATGTAGCTACACTCAGCTCTGTTTGTGCCTCTTAGTTAACCCTTCACACTGTGGGGTTAGTGCTCGTGTCCTTCTAACGAGGAGTGTATCAACCCTATTATCATCACACACTGCAATCAATGTCAAAAAGAAACTTTATCTAAAAACTTAATAATTATTCTCCTGTCTGATAATCAGGGGACAAACTAACAAACTGTTTTCCCCAAACTGGTGTAGTTGTTTAATCTGAGGGCAAATCAGAAACCCACTGAACAGCTAGAACTGACACCAGTCATGGTGAATAATAACACAGAGCTGGCATCCTGACATCCTGTGGTCCCACTATAATGACTCGTCCTGTGTTGGTTTACTGGTTGTGAACTGGGAAGGACTCAGTTATTTTCCTGTACCCCCCCAGTTTTTATTTTTTCTGGCATTCTCGTACCACTTCCTGTTCCTAACACAGTGCACAGTAGTGTTTTGTTACCATGTGTGACTTGTTTAAGTATATACCTTCAGATAAAGGCTTATTTCAAACTGTAATCTTCATGTGGTTTATCCAAAGCACGCTTTCTGCTGAGTCACCCACACTAAAGACCCAATGAGTGTCTTTGGCGTAGCTATTAGCTTAGCTTGTAGCTGAGTCATTAGTTCCGTCTCAAATGTTTAGTTTCTCCTCTGTTTAGCACAGATACTGGAAAGAAATGTTGCCTGATTGTACTTCTGGAGGCCAGGCTCAGTGAATGGAAAACCAGCTCTGGACTCTGGCATAGACAGTTAGTAGTTAGTGCGGGCAACGCTAGCTTTGCTACCATTAGCTCTTCCTCAGCAGATAGTCCTGAGCAACAAGAAAGAAGGCTGGCTGGGTGACGGTGAGGAGGAAGTGTAGCTCTAAACAGAACACCCCGGTACACCACCTGTTGATCTCTCACGTAGTTTTCTCGCCACTTTTGTTGGTGATTCTGTTTTGAGAAATGTGAAGCTAGGGACTCCGCAGCCATAGTCAACTGTCAGAGGCGAAGGCAGGCGACACTGAAGGAACCCTGAAATTGCTGGGAATGGCCTCTGACAGTGGACTCATCTCTGTGCTTGTCCTGCTAGACCTCAGTGCAGCGTTCGATACTGTCGACCATAATATCCTATTAGAGCGATTAGAACATGCTGTAGGTATTACAGGTACTGCACTGCAGTGGTTTGTATCATATCTATCTAATAGACTCCAGTTTGTGCATGTAAATGGAGAGTCCTCTTCACACACTGAGGTTAATTATGGAGTTCCACAGGGTTCAGTGCTCGGACCAATTCTGTTTACATTATACATGCTTCCATTAGGCAGCATCATTAGAAGACATAGGACACATTTGGATTCAGGAGACAGACACTATCTCTACTTTTAAGATCAGGCTTCAAACTTTCCTTTTTGCTAAAGCATATAGTTAGGGCTGGACCAGGTGACCCTGGCTGTATCCCAATTCAGGGTCTGCAGCCTTAAAGTACGCAGCCTCAACGGTCCTCAAGGGCCGCGTACTCAAAGACCGCTAAGGCCGGAAGTGTGAGGCTTGTGAAATGGGACGGTCTAGCCTCCGTCGCGCTGCCCAGGTTGCCTAGCAACCATGATAGCTGGAAACGTGTGGTTGACAGAGATGAAGGAGAACATATTTTGTTCGTTTGTTTGTTTCTACATGAGCTTTGTGTGATTTAATAAGTATCTGAGGCTGAGACCACAGGACTGTAAAACATGATTGTTGGGCTTCATTTCTGTACTGAACAGTCATTTAAGATTAGCTAGTAAATAACAATTAGTTAATGTTGTTCATGAGACTAAAGTCAGTGTAAATATGATATGGCCAATATTATAGTTATTATATTAATCATTATTAGTTATTACAGCAGTGAGTTTGAACTCTCAAATCAAATCACTTCTATTGTCACATCACATGTGCAGGTACACTGGTACAGCACATGTGAGTGAACTCTGTGTCAAATACTGAGCTTCAGTAAAGATTCAAGTTGCAGTTGTTTATATGTCCTATCACCTTAAATCTTTACTCAAAGACACTCAAGTATCTGTGACAGTGTCTATACAGATGTATTATATATAAGAGACAAATATTGTTCATTTAATATGTTGTCATTACTAAATTTGGCTCAATGCTTACATATATGTGTAAAAAGCAAATGTACGAGCTGTGAAAACTGTGTCTGATAGAATGAAGAGTCGACTGATATATGAAATATTCCTTTATTGGGTGAGAAAATCAGACCATGTCATAACTGCTTTAAGTCATACAGAATAGATATCAGAGCCTTAAACAGGCTGACTTCTGCTAAATGGGTCAAACTGGGCAGAAAGTCTACAAACACATAACATCCTTATAGAATATGATGTAACACTATAGATCAACTTAGCTCAGAATATATAAAGCATATAAACAATTACAGCAATATGATGCAACAAACACAGCAGCTACTGATCCAAAATACTCAAAGCTTCATAGAACTGAAACAAACATTTATTTTTAGCTCCATTCTGCTGCTGATACAGACTTTAGGTTTCTGAACATTAAACTTGTTGCTGCCTTTCATAGTGTGTAACTTGAAGGCCCTGAGTACTTTCTCCCACACTGAAAACACTGGATGATCACATTATTTGAACATTACCTAATAAGACTGATTCAGGACAGACAGTGATGTTAAACTTTCCTAGCAGTCCTTCACAAACAGGGAACAGTCTGTCTATTCTCTCCATCTGTCAGCTGCTGCTGGCTCTTCCTCCTCCTCTTCCTCACACACTGCTGAGTTTGTCCTGGTGGATCATCAGGGGTGCAAAGCCTCACAGATGATGTGCAGCAGTGGGTCCCTCGGTCTGTCCTCACTCTGGACACTTGCAGTCGTCACACATGGAAATCAAATGTGTGATAAGCTGCAGGATTCAAACACAAGTGTAACTTATAAACACATGTTCATACTTTTATTCCACAATCAGAGAGAAAGAAACAGAGAGAGAGTGCAGGACAGACAGACAGGTGACAGTCTCAGGTGTACACACTGCTACACAACAGCACCAGAGAAGCAGGATTTAGTGTTTGTGTTATTACGAGTGCTAAACAAGAAGAGTTCCAGATGGTCCAGTGGACACATGTGTGACTGCTGTGATTAAAGCATCTTTCTTTCAGCTTAACGAGTGAACCGTCAGCTCATTCAAACACACGTTAAAGTCCGTTTGGCTCGACACCACCGAGCAGAGGCAGCAATATAACATAGCTAACATTAACAGTGCAGTGAATCCTGCTTGTGCCGTGATATTCAGGACTGCAAACCGAGCAGCATCACTGACTTTCAGCTTGGTGTGTTTGTGGATATATGACTGACTTTAATTATCCATAAAATCATCAGATTCTCTGTAAGATTAAAGTCGACTATTGTATTATTATATTTTAAAGGCTTTAAAAGCAAGTAAACGCTGAACGTACAAACATCGCTAATGGCAAATAACTTTGCCGACATGTGGCCAACAGCAATGTTTTAATGTTCCTCATTATTAAACATTTGCACATAAATAAGTGACATCATATTCAGTACTTACTTTTCACAGTTTACTCTTCGGCCGCTCCGCTTCTGCCGTCTGCGGCAAAATTATCCACACCGACTGCCGCGCTATGAATTGTGGGATATGTTGGGCCACGAAGTCTACACCGCCACGTCCTTAAAATTCAGGGAAAAGAAGGACGCATTTGAGGGCTGCATTTCGAGCAGCCTTTGAATTGGGACAGCCTTCGGCGCGCCACTGTGACGTAATCGGCCTTAAAATGCAGCCTTTAAGGCTGCAGACCCTGAGTTGGGATACAGCCCCTGAATCCTCCTTTAGTTTTACTGCAATAGGTGTAGGCTGCCGGGGGATTCCCATGATGCACTGGGTGTTGTGGTTTGGTGATATATAAAACAAAATTGAATTGACTTCCTTTACTGTTATAGTTTAATCTGATTATATACATTATTCCCAACATTCATTTTCCTTATGCTTCTAGTGGAATGGGAAGGATTATTACTCATTCATCAATATTATTCCAACAGCTTCACTGGTGGACACAACTTACATGACAGATTTTATGTACAACAACATTATTATTGGTCCCCATCAAAACTCTTAAATCAATTTTAAAGTAATAAACAAATGTTATGGACTACTTATATTTACAGGGAGATTTGTTAGTCTCACCTTTTCCCTTTTTTGTCCAGAGTGACTGATTTGTTGTTTTTTTGTTTTATTAATGTATTTTTTACAGGGAGAGGGGGTTCTTCTCAAAGATAACTAAACGGATTCGTGGTGAACAGAGCCCGTGCACTGGTCATTTTGAAATCCTGAGACCAGATGGGACCGCAATCCCAGTAAATTCAGAAGATCAGAACTGCCTCTACCACGCTGTTGCCCAGGCCACCTGTAAAAATCCAGGTGATGTAGGAAAAGAGGCACGGATCCTTCGGGAGCAGGTCAGAAACAATGTAAGTCTTGCTGTTATTATTAATATGGTCTATGTGTTCTCTTTCTTCCCAAATTAATGACACAACATTTACATGAATTATTACTCAAAAGACTAAGCAATAAAGAAACTTAGGAAAAAATGAATCTTAATCCTGTTCCAGAAAGCCGATAGAGTTTCCAGTTAAAGAAACTTCAGCCTGCCTTAACTGTGCGTGCGATGGCTTTGAAGAGTCATCGTCATTGGAGCTGTGATACAGGGATCCACACGTTCTTCTACTCACAATTCTGGGGACCAGTTACAGGGACAGGACAGGGGTCAGGGGTCAACAGGTAGAGCTAACAAGGGACGTTTCTCCCTGGTGCTACATGTGACATATGACAGACAAACACAGGACTACACAAAGTGTAATGAGCAAAAACTGCAAAACAAGACAAGCCAGTGAAACTCCAGACAGAAAAGAACGATACAGACACGAGACATGGAAATGTGCGAAATACTGAGAGTGTGTGTGTCTGTATGAGTGTGTGTATGTGTGTGTGTGTGTGTGTCTGTATGAGTGTGAGCTTCAGCAGATAAGTGCTTGGTAGTCACGTCAATGAAGGTAAGTGGAAGTCTGCAGACCGGGTTATGTGATTAACGTGAGACTGGAATGAGAGAGTATTATCAAGTATGACACCCAAACTCTTTACCTGAGGGGAGGGAAGGGTGGGAGAATTTTCAGTGTTAATGGAGAAACTGTGAGATTTGGTTACGATAGAGGCCGTACCAACAAGTAAAACTTCAGTTTTATTACTGTTTAGTTTGAGAAAACTGGAGGAGAACCAGGATCTAATCTCAATAAGACAGTTTGAGACGGAGGTAGGTGGGAGGGATGAATATGTCTTAAACATATCATACTTTAAAGAACCTTTTTATTTTGTGATGGTTCTTTAGCTCGGCCCTGAAAATCTTAGAAATATGGTATCTAACCAGGTTCTTCCTCTGGATGGCATTACCTTGGCCTCCAGTAACGCTGTGAGGAACCTTGGAGTCATGTTTGACCAGGACATGTCCTTCAACGCACATATTAAACAAATATGTAAGACTGCTTTCTTCCATTTGTGCAACATCTCTAAAGTTAGAAATATCCTGTCTCAGAGTGACGCTGAAAAACTAGTTCATGCATTTATTACTTCCAGGCTGGACGACTGTAATTCATTATTATCAGGATGTCCTAAAAACTCCCTGAAAAGCCTTCAGTTAATCCAAAATGCTGCAGCAAGAGTCCTGACAGGGACTAGAAAGAGAGAGCAGATTTCTCCTGTTTTGGCTTCCTGTTAAATCCAGAATTCAAAATCCTGCTCCTCACATACAAGGTCTTAAATAATCAGGCCCCATCTTATCTTAATGACCTTGTAGTACCATATCACCCTATTAGAGCACTTCGCTCTCACACTGCAGGCCTACTTGTTGTTCCTAGAGTATTTAAAAGTAGAATGGGAGGCAGAGCCTTCAGTTTTCAGGCCCCTCTTCTGTGGAACCAGCTTCCAGTTTGGATTCAGGAGACAGACACTATCTCTACTTTCAAGATTAGGCTTCAAACTTTCCTTTTTGCTAAAGCATATAGTTAGGGCTGGACCAGGTGACCCTGAATCCTCCCTTACTTATGCTGCAATAGACGTAGGCTGCCGGGGATTCCCATGATGCATTGAGTTTTTCCTTTCCAGTCACCTTTCTCACTCACTATGTGTTAACAGACCTCTCTGCACTGAATCATATCTGTTATTAACCTCTGTCTCTCTTCCACAGCATGTCTTTATCCTGTCTTCCTTCTCTCACACCAACCAATCACAGCAGATGGCCCCGCCCCTCCCTGAGCCTGGTTCTGCCGGAGGTTTCTTCCTGTTAAAAGGGAGTTTTTCCTTCCCACTGTCGCCAAAGTGCTTGTTCATAGGGGGTTATTTGATTGTTGGGTTTTTCTCTGTATGTATTATTGTAGGGTCGACCTTACAATATAAAGCGCCTTGAGGCGACTGTTGTTGTGATTTGGCGCTGTGTAAATAAAACTGAATTGAGTGAAAAAGCCGCTGGGTTTACAAGCTCAGGAGCAGATTTAACAGACTCCTTAGTTACTTGCTTGGATTTTGTACAAACCAGAGGTGGTGCACAATGATCTGGTTTAGCTCGTTCAAATGGGAAAACACTAGGGCCAGTCTCACCCTTTATGGCTGGCTAGTGCAACACTAAGTCACTGATTGCATATGCAAGTAAACACAAGGTTTCTTTTTCTCAGAAATTGCAAACTGGGAAACTCTAATTCATCTTGAGCCGTCTTGGACTCATCAAACACGATCTCTGTGGCTGCCTCTACAGGCTTAGCCCACCCTGACTTGGCCTCTGGAGGTCTGTGTGATTATGGACCCAATCAGTGTTTTACCTTTTTACAGAAGGTGTAGCCTTTGTGTTATTCAGAGTCTGCACAGGAGATAGGAAGCAATTAGGTAACTCATCTTATGTCATGTTTTATCTCCACTCAGCTTCAGCAAAACCTACCCCAATACGTAGGAGCTCTGAAGCTGCAGAAAGGATATGAAGAAACCTGTAACTCTCCTGGAAGATATTACATATGTGGAGGAGATCGAAAGGCGCGAAGAAAAGCCGTAGACGATTTCAACGCCATCTTGGGCGACATGAGCAAGAAAGGTTTGAGTCCAGAGGAATTACGAGATATCCAAGAACGACGTCTGGGTTTGGTTGGAGCGCACGCTGAGTAAGTATTTAATTTGTGACCACGACGACCAGCAGATCGAACTTCACGTGTAACACACATTAAATCGTATTCTGAATGTGTTTCTTGCCAACAGTGTGTACAAAATCCGGGTGGAAACCTCAAACCAAAGAGAATGTGGTGAAAACAGGTTGGCGGTGGAAGCCGACCACGTCCCACCTAAATGTGTGTTTCAGAATGCCCTTAAAACGTTGCAGGACCCTGAGAACGTAAAGTTAAGAGAGGACCTGAAAAACAAAAGCCCCAACTTCTTTGTACTGTTGGATAAAAACGGAGACCGCGGGCTGTGCAGAGAGGTTCTGAAATCGCACCACGAGGCAGGCCTGACCTGGCGCAACAGAAAAGAGTCTCGTATAATCAGGTGAGAACAAATCTGTTCGTCCTGGAGCTAAACTCAGAGTTTTCTTTGGATAGCTAACGTGCTTCTGTTCCAGCGAGAAGCTTGAGGAGATTCTTATTTCTGGAGACGGGGAAAAACTGGTGAAGATGTCGCTGCTGGCAGCCAATCCAGTCACATCCGATTCTCTCAGAGAGGATGCAGGTACGCTACAAACAAGCCTGTAGAGATAGAAGTACTATGTGCTGTTACATACCAGGTTACTGATGAGACAATGAGCAAAGATGTTCGTCACCATAGAAACGACACAAAGAAACATCTGTCTGTAAAAATGAACTCGTGTTTTTCATGAAATGATGAAACGGTCAAAGTCTTTCAGCAGTTTAATGCACAGAGTCACAGAGTGCTGGTTACACTGGTTTCACAGCCACACACAGGTTAATTATTAGTACAGGAACACGTGAAGCACCAAGGATCACATTAATGAGTCCTCGCCTCAGTGGTCACAGTAACAGATATAGTGCGATGCTGTCAGAGACACCGTTTCCTGTTCAGTGAGTAAACCCCGCCTCTCTCTGCTCGCTGTGTGAACTCTGCAGGAATCCTTTCGCTGAACATCTCAAATATGTCCAGAGACGCAACGAAGCGCTACCACGATCTTGGAGACAAGCTGCTGGTGGAAGGTTACTACAAGAAAGGAGTCCTGAACGAGGAGGAGAGGCGCAGCATCATGGGCTGGCTGAAGGGCGGAAACCTGTACTCAAAGAACACGTCAGAGTACAAAGAGATGTGCCGCGAGCTGAGAGCCAAGATACAGAAACACAACAACAACAGTGGAAAACAACAACAGCGCCTGTGAGAGACGTGTGTGTGTTTAACTGAACGTATCAGATCATTTATCATTTAGATATTTTGTTTCCTCTCTGACCGTTTCATCATCATCCTCTTTTCCTCTTTTATGAGAAAACAAAGAAGGAAAAGAGTTTCTCTGAAAGATTTCAATCCGAGGATAAGAAGCAGCTCAGAGACACATTTGTAATCACAGGAGCTGTTGTGTGTTCTCTGTGTAACACCTGTCACAGGCACCTGTGAGTGGGCCTCTGCTTACAGCACAACATATGACCTGTGTAAATGAACCACAACACAACCACACCTCACTGATTCCACATCAGAAAACAAAGTGGGTGTGTGAGGTGACACTGGTGTTTGGGGTCAGAGGTCACACTGGTGATCATCTACTCTGAGTTCACCTGGTTTTTTGCTCCCACCATAAAAATGAAGAAATAAAGTTGAGTGTAAAACTGTGTTATTAATGATTTACACACACACACACACACACACACACACACACACACACACACACACACACACACACACACACACACACACACACACACAACTGTTAACTGGGAAAGACATTTCACCTGCCACCTACTGGTGATGGCCAGAGGGCGATATGCTTCTGTCAGTCTGCCCCAGCTGTGGCTACAGCTGTAGCTGCCTCCACCAGTGTGTGAACGTGAGAGTGAATGATTAGTGTAAAGCGCTTTGAGGGTCTCGAAAAGCGCTTTATAAATGCAATCATTATTATTATTATTAACTGCCGTATTACAGACTTTCACACTCACTTTGTCAAAGTCAAATTGTTTTATTTAGCACATTTAAAACAACAACCGCTGACTAAGGTGCTGTACAATGAAGATAATTAATAGAAATAAAAACATAGGGAGAGATAAGTGTTAAGAAAAAGAATCATAAAATTAGATAATTTGAGTAAGAAATAAGAGAAAAGTAATACAAACTCATTCTGACTTAAAAGCCAAGGAACAAAAGTGGGTTTTCACAGTGACTAAAGGAACCTTTTAAAAACAAGCGCGTCCATGCTCACAGGTGTACACACGGGAGCTCACACACACAAACTACACCCTTTTTGGCTCCTACCTCAAAGCACACTGTGCGCTGTCGATCCTACGTGCTGCACAATAATGTTTAATATTTAGTGTTTACTGTTATAATCACATAGATCATCGTGATGTTGTTCATTATGTTGCTCTCGTTTTCTTCTGCTTGTTTTCTTTTTTCATTCTCAACAGGTGAAATTAAAAAGTATCTACTGTTATCTACTGTTATCTACTGCTAGCTAGTTTATTGTGATGGTGTTGTTTTTATTATGTTGCTCTTTGTTGTTTGTTTTCTCTTCTGGTTTTTTTTCCTCCATACAGGTGATCCAGGTGTTTTGTTTTGTTTTTTTTCTTCCCCCCTTTCTCACCGTCTCTTCTCCCCTCTGGTTTTCTTTCTCTCCCTCTCTGTCTTTCACTCTTTCTCCCTGTCCTATCCCCCAGTCATGTCTGTCCCGTCTTTAAAAAACAAAAATATAATAAATACATAATTATAATAAAGCTCAATCAAATGGACCAATATGGCCATGATGATCCACTTGGTAAAGTAAATCTGTTTGGCATCTTTCTGCCTTCAGACAACAATTCTGATGGTTAAAGATCCAAACGGGACAGGAAAAAAAATAAAAAAATAAATAAAAGTAATACAAACTCATTCTGACTTAAAAGCCAAGGAATAAAAGTGGGTTTTCACACTTGTTTTGAAAGTGTCCAAAGTTGGGAGGTCCTGATGTGAAGGGGCGGTCCCAGCAAAGGCCCTATCTTTGGTCCGCTGACCTCAGCGATCTTGCAGGAGTGTCCAATTTAAAAGATCAGAAATGTATGAGGGTGCTAACCCGTGCAATGCCTTCAAAACAAATAATAAAATCTTAAAATTAATTCTAAAACTAACTGGCAGCCACTGTAATGAGAGTTAGTAACCGTGCTGCAGCGTTCTGGACCAGCTGACGGCTGACAGACTAACACCAGAGTAAAGACTATTACAGTGGTCGAGGCAGATGAAATGAAGGCACTGATATCTCTCTCAGAGTCTCTAAAAACAGAGAAATGGCTTCACTTTAGCAAGTAGCTGAAGATGAAAGAAACTGGACTTGATTACAGCATTAATCTGTTTATCAAATGTTAGAGTCAAAAATCCCTCCTAGGTTCCTCGCAAAGGGTTTTTTATACATTTCTAAAGGGCCAAAGTCGCAGTGGTCACAGGGACCAAACACAATCACCTCTGTTTTCTGTTCCTTTAGGTTAAGGAAGTTTAAAGCCATCCATGGCTTAACATCATCCAAACAATCTAGCAAAGCCTTCAGAGGACTCACAGATTTACGTTCCAGTGGCAGGTAAGTCTGTGAGTCGTCTGCATAACAATGAGATGCCATGTTTTTGAAAAATTGAATCCATGGGGAGCATGTAAATAGAAAAGAGAACTGGACCAAGAATGGACCCCTGGGAGACCCCACAGACAGGGAGGCTTTTGAGGATGATGTATCCCCCAATCCAACAGAAAGACTTTGGTTGGCTTAAGCCGAGAGATAAGAATCCCATGATGGTATCAAAGGCAGCACGGAGGTCTAATAGTATGACAATGGCAGCATCTCCCAAGTCAGTAAAAGTTAAGAGGTCATTAGAAACTTTTAAAAGAGTAGTTTTAGTGCTGTGGTGCATTTTAAAACCAGACTGAATTACTAGCACCATTTTTATCTAGAAAGGTCTGGAGCTGAAGAAGGACAACTTTCTCACGGACTTTAGAAAGAAAAGGCAATTTAGAAACTGGTCTGTAGTTGGATTCAACTGCTGGATGCAGGATACGTAATATCTGCAGCCTGGGAGCAAATGTTCAGGAGCAGGAAACCAGATATAACCTTCAGGAAACATCGTGGGATTTTATCCTACAAGGATGTTTGATGTGAAGACGGTGGAGGAGGATGTGACGTATTCATACAACTTTAATTGTGTACAGCTCCACACAAGTTAGAGGTCACTGTTGTAGAAGTGAGAGTGAATGAAGGAGGTGTTAGAATAAATATAACCCGTGTGGCCAGGTAGAGAAAGGAAGACTAGAGTCAGGACAACAGTAACGGGAATGTTAGGAGGAATAACTGATGATAAGGTGGCTGTACACACTGGATCAGGTACACAGAGGGATGGTGTCAGGGTAAGGACTGATATTCAGAGCTAGCACAGTGATCAGCATCCAGCTTTTATTATCACAGAGGAGGGGGGGGGGGCAGTCTGAAACTCTGGATTTAACCCTCATAATGTCCTCCCGATTTACACACACCTGTGGTCCTCAGGGGTCAAAAATGTCCCCACTTCATTTGAGTTTTTTTTAAAGTATAAAGTATAAATTGTCAATCAATTCAGTGTTACATCTTAGTGTAACTTAAGACCAACACATTAACACAAAATTTACCCAACATTATACATTTTAGGGCCACCAGACCTTGTTTACATAAAGTACACTGTGTTTTCGAGTGGAAATAAAACAAGAAAATAAAATATTTACTTGTTTAGATAATTTTGACTATTTGTCTAACTACAGAGTGCTGTATGTTGAACTTTAGTGAGAAAGTTTTTTTTCAAGAGTTAATAAATTTTTAATGGCAGCACATAATCACACCTGTGGTCCTCAGGGGTCAAAAATGTCCCCATCTAGTTTGACTGATACTTAATTAATATGAAGTGGATTTTCCCCCACTTTTAATTAAAACTTAATTCAAACATTTTGACACAATCTTTTTTTATTCCATTTCAAATTTAAGTCTGATAAAAACCTCATAAAAATGAATTTTTTCTTTGTTTTCGGGTAAAAAATAAATTAAATCATCAGTTATCGTGGGGATCGTTTCACAACCAGAGTCGGCTGCTTTAACAGATGATCACAGACGGGTTTATGTCAAAGTTAATTTAGAAAGCTGTTTTTAAACTACTTCAAGTTTTTTACTGGCAGCAAATAATCACATCTGTTGTTCTCTGGGCTCAAAAATGACCCCGTTTGCTTTGACTGTTTATAAAGCAACAAGTATAAAATATCCTCCATCTCTGTGTTTCAAGGTTTTATTCAACTTTATTCCAACTCATTACCTGACAGTTTTCTATATTTTGGCATGGTAGGAACACCAGGGCATGGGTCTGAGTGAAGGCAAACTTTCATGAGGACAAAGGCGTGTCCATATTTGACCCAAGTGCAGGAGGAAGCTCAGGTTCATTCCTCTGCACTGGTCCCATCATGGACAGCTTTCTTTCTGCAGTTGCAGGCCAAGGGTCATATACAGTAAACAAGGTGTTACAGGTGATTGTTTTCTTTTGGAAACCTGCAATGTTGGGGACAACTCGCGTGTCCTGACTGCAGGACAGACGGTTTGCCATCGTGCACGAGCATGTTCCATGTACAGCTGGACCTGCATCACATGCTGCCGATGTTTTTATCTCATAGCTCCCTGGTTTACTTGGATGTTCTGTTGGACAGAGTCCTCTGAAGGGGACTTGGTGCTCATACAGTCACATCAGTACCTGGATCTTACATCACAGCAGGAGAAACACCCACTTGTTCCATACACCTCATGGGAGCACGTTTGTGTCATGAACGATGATCATCTATTGTGTCTTTATCAAGAAATTATATCCTTTTTGTGCTTCTCTGTTTAATCTTCTGTCACCTTTAAAACTTCTCTACCAGACTCAGGATGTCATAAACTGGCCGTAGCGACTCTACTGGATGCGCGGCAGTAAGAATCAACACACCCACATATGCCTACAGCTGCATTCGGTCCATTTTTCTTCCTCTCGTTGTCCCTCCTTGTTTGTCACTGAGTTGGCTGTAGAGCAGGTCATCTGCTAATTGGATGGTTGTTGGTTCAATCTCTGTGTGCTCTAGTCTGGAGTTCTTACCAAGGTGTCCTTGGGCAAGTTACTGAACCCCAACTTGGTCTCTGATGCATCCATTGGCATGTGAACGTTAAAAAGCAGAATACAAGCAGAATACACTGTGTGTAATGCTTTCAGTGCTCGAGTAGAAAAGCCACTGAAGGAGTATGAGACCTGGCATATGTGCTTGGTGGTAGGTTGTCTTTCTCTGAGGCACATGAGAGAGTCAGGCATCGTCTGTCACTGGGGAGGATAGAAGACCAGATCAGTGTTTCCTCACATTACTGCAAATATTCCTCTGTCTCAGCTGACTCCTCTTTCCTGCTTGATTCTTTTCTTCATCATAATTTAAATGGAAGATGTGCAGTCCTCTGACACATCTTCTATTTCAGTTTCACATTCTGAAAATTCAAGAAACTTCAAGAAGCCCAGTCACTTTCTTTCCAAGCTCCTCAGACTACCATGTCCTGGATGTCTGAGAACCTACTTGAACATAGTTCAGATTCTTCATCACTTTCCTTCACTTCATAGCCTTCTTCCTCTTCTGCGGGTGGGTGATGTGCTTTTTCAGAGAAAGGGTAGCATGTGCTCTAAATATTGACAATATTTTCTATATCTTCTAACCCTGGATCTTCCTGAACATTGATTCTTCCTCCTCATTATACTAGAGGACAATATGTGCTTTGTCCTACTGGTCATTGCTTTGCACAACATGGTAAAAAAAAGTATGCTCATCAAAGTATGCAAATCTCCAGCGCAATGGAGGCTTGTGAGCTACTTTCTGTGTATGTATTATTGTAGGGTCGACCTTACAATATGAAGCACTTTGATGCGGCTGTTGTTGTGATTTGGCGCTGTATAAATAAAATTTCATTGAATATAGAGCACCTGCCTCCTCATTGTGCTGCCTGTTGTTGTTGTTGTTGTGGTTGTTATGACCAGTGCTTGACCCCACACATCAGTGATCCAAGATCAAAGATGTTTGAAAGCAGTATGTTGTGAAAATACGGCTCTTTGCAACACTTTGTACTTTGGGGTCATTTTTGTCCACGAGGACCACAGGTGTTATAAAATCCAATAAAAACCCCATAAATAAATCAAATTACTTAAAACTTATTCCAATCATGCATACTATGGTAATGAATAACTTCTGTTATTTTCAGACCATTTGATGAATAAAAAACACATTTTTGATAGCAAAGGATTTCTTTAGAGGACAAAAATGACCCAAGGGCAACACAAGGGTTAAACAAACCAATAAATGAGCTGAAGTCAGACATCAGCACAGTCGATGCAAACAAACACTCACATCAAGACTTTCAGAACATGAAAAAATAATGGTTCCAAAATTTAATAAAGTACAAAAGGAAACAAGACGAGGTGAGGAAGTACTGGGAATCACTGGGTAAAAATACACCATTAGACGGGTTTGGAGTCTGTTATGTATAAAGATTCTTACGTCCCAGCAATGCAAGATAATGTAAATATCATAATGATAATAAAAGTAAATCTGAATTATTGTCAGAAACATTTGTACAGAGAACCTTAATAATAAAGAAACAGAGGAAGGGAAACGACTTTACAGAGAAATATCAAAATACTTCAGGATGAAGAAGATACTGAAGAAGATCCAGTGTGAGGAAGGTTTCCAGCAGCGCGCTGAGTCTGAGCCACAAACAAGAAAAATCCACTCCACTCAGTATTAGCATGGTGTACCTAATAAAACGTCGTCAAAGGAGCTTGCAAAGAAAAGCGTCTGGACTTCTTTAAGTTTACTTGAAGACGTTTCACCTCTCATCCGAGAAGCTTCTTCAGTTCTAAGGTCAAATGGTGGAGAGTCCCAGATATAAACCTAGTGGGAGTATCCCCCCACAGCCAATCAGCCAGAGTTTCGGGTGTGTTCATTGTGAAACCTGGCCCCACCTTATCATGCGAATTCCTGAGGTCAGATGGCCCAGGATGTGAGTGGGCGTTAAGGCGTCTGGGGAGGGATCTCAAAACTGGATTATAGATGGCAGAGAGTTGGTGTCGTAAACCCCCGCCTCTGTTCAAAGATGGTCGCTCACAGTGGACATAGATGCTTCTTTCACTCCTCTTTCAAACCATCTGTCCTCTCTGTCCAAAATGTGAACATTGGCATCCTCGAAAGAGTGTCCTTTATCCTTAAGATGCAGATGAACTGCTGAGTCTTGTCCTGTGGAGGTGGCTCTTCTGTGTTGTGCCATGCGCTTGTGAAGTGGCTGTTTGGTCTCTCCAATGTAGAGGTCTGGGCATTCCTCGCTGCACTGTACAGCATACACCACATTGTTAAGTCTGTGTTTTGGAGTTTTGTCTTTCGGGTGAACCAGTTTGTGTCTGAGTGTGTTGCTAGGTCTGAAATGCACCGGGATGTCGTGCTTGGAGAAAACTCTCCTAAGTTTTTCTGATACACCGGCTACATAGGGGATGACAATGTTGTTGCGTCTGTCCTTCTTATCCTCCCTCGCTGGTGTCTGGTCTTCTTTTCTGTGCCTCTTTGCTGACTTTAAGAACGCCCATTTAGGATAGCCGCACGTTTTGAGTGCTTCCTTTACATGTGTGTGTTCCTTCTTTTTTCCTTCAGGCTTCAGGCCTGAAGGAAAAAAGAGCCACCTCCACAGGACAAGACTCAGCAGTCCATCTGCATCTTAAGGATAAAGGACACTCTTTCGAGGATGCCAATGTTCACATTTTGGACAGAGAGGACAGATGGTTTGAAAGAGGAGTGAAAGAAGCATCTATGTCCACTGTGAGCGACCATCTTTGAACAGAGGCGGGGGTTTACGACACCAACTCTCTGCCATCTATAATCCAGTTTTGAGATCCCTTCCCAGACGCCTTAACGCCCACTCACATCCTGGGCCATCTGACCTCAGGAATTCGCATGATAAGGTGGGGCCAGGTTTCACAATGAACACACCCGAAACTCTGGCTGATTGGGACCCACACCCAGTTTCACACCTTGGCTCAGGCGATTAGAGGATCATCAGGGGGTCCTTTTGTCCCTCTGTGGGGGGAAACTCCCACTAGGTTTATATCTGGGACTCTCCACCATTTGACCTTAGAACTGAAGAAGCTTCTCGGATGAGAGGTGAAACGTCTTCAAGTAAACTTAAAGAAGTCCAGACGCTTTTCTTTGCAAGCTCCTTTGACTACGATGACCTGGATGACTGAGAACCTTCACAGACCTAATAAAACGTCCAGTGAGTGTGAATGTAATTTTTAACAAAACTGTTTGAGAAATAAAAGTTATCTATATTTCTGAACATGTTGCTTTCAGAAAAGTCACATTTTATCAAATAACTTGAGATATAGTCCACGTTTCCATGGTAACATCATCAGAGCAGAGTAACAACGGGAAAGCCACGTCTACGGGTTGTTGGGAAACACTGGCAGACAGCTTAAACATGAAGTGAGCCATGTACTAATGGGGGAGGGGGGGCGTTGTAGAGCTGGGGGGTCAAATATATGTAAGAACAGGAAGGGGCGTGTTTGGAGGCGTGTTTGGGGGCGTGGTCCTGCTCCTGAAATTCAGATAGTTTATCTCCAATTAATAAAGTCCCTCAAAGGCTTCCATACAGAGAAGACACACTGGGCTCTGATTGGTCCTCACACGTAGACACTGTCTTCATGCAGGGAGGAAACTGTAGGACTGCAGGGAACTGTGGACAGGAAGAAGATTCATGTTACTAACGGTGATCCCCTCAGAGCAGCTCTGCTGAAACTGTGCAGACCTCACACACAACCGTCCTTCATCACTGACGACACAAAAGATTTTTAACCTCAGAAATGATAGTTTAGGTTCTAATGAAGCTGTGAATAATGAGAGAGTTAAACACACTGAGCTGATGACGCGAATATTTAATTCAACTCCATCCACCAGCCTGCAGTTCCTCTGGTGTCCAGCAGAGGCAGCAATGAGTCAGTCGTCATAGACTCCCATATTACAATAAACTTGTTCACAGCCTGATACTCACAACAGCTGTTTAAATCACATTTTTGCATTATTGGGGGCGGGGCCTCTGTGACTGACAGGTGGATGGCGACACAGGTGGCTGTAGCTGCTAGCTTCGCCTGAGCTGTTGGAGCTTTTATAATGACATCACAACACCATGGCTGCTCTGAGTCACTGAAATAACAGAGTGCCAGAGGAGGCGGAGCCAGAGTAAAACTGAGCTCCAAATAACTAACAGCATGGAGGTCAAACTCAGAGAGAGCTTCACAGCATTTCTATTGTTTCTATTGTTTCTACTTTGTCTGTCTGATCACTTCCTGTTTGCACTGCGCGCTCAGACGAGCTGCTGGTACTGCAGTCTGTACTGTGAACACTGATCATTGAAGTGCTTTTACCATCAGGGCCAGTGTGTGCCTACCATAGAGGGGCTCTTCCTCCGGTTTCTTCTCCTTCTCCTCTTCTTTGTTACCCTTCATCACCACATAAATGTTCTCCTCCTTCTCCTCCTTCTGACCTGTGAGCAGATTATCACTCAGTCAGGTCTCCTTATCAATGATCTGCTGTGGAGCCAGAGCTGTCTCTGATTGGCTGCCATACCTGTGGTTATCTTCCTCTGAACCCTCCTCTTCCTCAGGATGAAGACCACGATGAAGAAGAGCAACAGAACCAGCAGGACGACGCAGACGGACACTGAAGACACCACATGGCTGCTGCTGCGGTCTGAGGACACAGAGACACAGCTGATCTTCACATCACAGCTGGTCACAGCTGATGATGTCACAGCTGATGACATCACAGCTGATCACAGCTGACTGAGACTTCATGTGGTGGCAGAGGGAGCAGCTGAACATCAGCAGCTCTCCTGGTCTCTGAGTTTCTTAGGTGCTTACACCGTGGTTGTGAAGCAGCATTAGTTATAAAGGTGAGCTAACAGATGGTCACATGACTCGCACAGACCTGATTGTTACAATGAAGGCATGTTTGTGAGTGTTTCACAGTGATGTGTGTTATTGTGTAACAGTTGTGATCAGGCATCCACACAATGTCCACCTGCACACAGGTTATCTTCATCATTATCATCATCAAGAAGTGTGTGTGTGTCATTGGTCAGTTCAAGTCTTTTTGGGCTGTTTCCTGTTTTACTTTGTTTCTCTGGTTTCCTGGTGGACATAAACCTGCTGCACTGTATGTGTCGCGGTTCTGGGTCGGTGAGTGTTTTTGGTTTTTTGTGTTATTATTACTGATCTTGGATTGCATCGTGTTTTTTGGTTTCTGTTTTCTATTTTGCTCTGCAGTCTGTGCATGCCGTGTTTCCTGTTTTAATTTGAAAGTCTGTGTCTCATGGCACTGTTTCTGGTTTTGCTTCCCCCGGTCTCATGTTTGATTACTCCCAGCTGTGCTCTCCTCCTGTGCCCTCGTTATCCCTCAGTGTATTTTAGCTCAGTGTTGCGTCGTACCCTCGTTTTTCTGCGTGCACTCTCCTCGAGTCCCGGTTGTTTTTTCCCAGAGTGAGTCTCTTAGTTTCTAGCTTCCTGTTTGAAGTCTAGTTTCTAGTTCTGCATTTGAGGTTTTGGTTTGTTTTTCTCATTTTTATTGTTTTTAAGAGTTGTCCAGCAACAAAACTGTGCCCTAAGTCCCCCCCACCCCCCTACCCCCCTGTTTCTGAGTCCTGCGTTTTGGGTCCTTCATCTTGCCTGCAACACAGCACATCATGACTGAACTATGCGACCACGCAGCGGACGCAGCGGCATTCGCTCCATCAGAGGAGCTCCGGGAGGACATTATTTACACTGTGAATAAGCTGTGCAACCAATGGCTGAATCATCCTCATACAGTACTTTTTGGCTCCACACCCTCCACCTTCACCCTCCAGCTACGGCTGCTCACCTGCTCCAACTGCTGGAGGATTTCTTGCCCGGCCCGCCGGATGTAACGCTACCCCGTCTGTCGGTTCCTCCATCTTCCCAGAGAAAGCGGTGTTCACGCCGCCACCACTCTTCGCTCGCTGAGCAAACCCTGGTGGTGAGTGAAAGTGACTGTTTTTCGCACACTCAGCCTGGATTAATTTCTACAGTCAGTCTACGCTGAGCCTGTTAATTCTGTATCAGTCACTCCAGAGTCTGTGAACTCCCGATGTGAGGATTTCACTTGAACTTTCTTAATTATCATTGTACAGTTCCCTGCACCTCGAAATTAGATAGCAAGACCACAAAGGTGCAAAAATAAAATAAAAAATACATAAAGAAAATAAACAATATAAAAACACTATATACACAATGTATAAGCTAAAGGGAACATTGTGTATACAAGGGGGTGTATACACAATCCTATAATATGATAAATAGGGTGGGCCGTGGTCATTAAGGATACGGATGGTAAGATATTGCACAGGAGCAATAGCAGCGACAGAGTGGATGTATTGAAGAGGTCTGTTCACACTCTTAGTTTGCATTAAGAGTTCTGACAGCCCACGGGAAGAAGCTGTTGGTTTTGCACCTGATGGATCTGAACCTTTTTCCAGAGGGCAGGATGTTGAAGAGGTGGAAGTTAAGATGGAGGCGGTCCTTTATAATCGCCCTGGCTCTGGAGACATCTTGAGCTGGCAATTAAGTCCAGGGAGGAGAGTGGACAGCCGATCACCTTCTCTGCAGTTCTGATGACCCTCTGGAGTCTCTTCTTGTCAGCTGTTGTGCAACCAGCGTACCACACTGTAATGGCGTGCACCAGCACACTCTCGATAGTGGCTCAGTAGAAGGACACTAGGAGATCAGTCTGCAGCCTGTTCCAGCTCAGAACCCTCAAGAAGTGGAGGCGCTGCTGGGCTTTGTTCACCAGGGCTGATGTGTTTGTGGACCAAGATCGGTCCTTAGATATGTGGGTGCCGAGGAACTTAAAGGAGGACACCCTCTCCACATAGTCACCTTTTATGGAGAGAGGAGGGGATCAGTTCTTGTTCTGCAGAAGTCCATGACCACTTCCTTTGTTTTCTTGGTGTTTAGGGTGAGGTTATTGTAGCTACACCATTCGGTCAGTCGCTGGACCTCATCTCTGTAGGCGGTGTCATCATCGTTGGTGATGCGCCCCATCAAAGTGGTGTCGTCTGCATCGACACCACTCTGATGGGGTGCATGGTAGTGATGTGTCCTGTGTGTCGAAGCTTCGAAGCGTGTGTCGGGTAATCTCAGGGGAGTTTTCGTGAAGCGCGTATCGAGGCTTGCTTTGATTACGTGTGCAGTGACGTTCGAGGCCTCGCGGGCATCTGTACCATGTGACTGTTTCAGGAACTGGCTCGCCAGTTCGCGCCACATTTGAAATAAAATGGGCAGCAAAACACAGCTGATTCCCCCATCACGTGGTGTTGTGGAATTGGATTATCCTTTTTTTTGCTCCTCCCCTTTTGTGAGTGTGGACGCTTCCTCTCTTTGCTCTTTAAATGCTTTGCTTCTTTTATTGATTTTTATGCAGATTTTTTTCGTATGAGCTTACCTGCGATAGCTTCTGGACGTTTATAGATCATTAGGACTAAAGTGTTCTTAACAGAAACAGCAACATTTTTATAGTTACCTTATCCTCAGCGCTCCGTGTGTCTGTGGCCTACACACAGCTGATTACAGCGTCTGGGCACTGAACAGCCTCAATAGCCGGGAAAGGTGCTAACCGCTAGGCTAACTAGCAACAAGATGCCCCCCCTCTCCACAGATGACTACCACAGCCTCCTGCAGAAGATTGCAGCACTGGAGACAAAAATTCATCGCTTACAAGTAAACGTGGAGGTAAATGGAACTTGCCTTTGATTCAAAACAATGGCGATGAGCAAGCTAGTACACAGCTAAGGAGCACAGATAACATGACCAAGAAAGTAGACTCTGTGCATTATAATAAATCCTCAAGCGATAATCCCCCCTTGGACTGTCTTGGTGCAAAACCAAGACATAAATCATGTCTCCTGGAAGGGGGAGGACGTATCACAGGCAGGGCACAGCGAGCTGAAATCTCTGAAACCGACTGGCCTTCACTTCCTACGAGACAGAGAAGCTCTTCTACCCCTGTATACGGGAGGAAACAGGACTGGACAACCGTGAATAGGAAGGTTAACAACAAACCTCCAAAACAACTGAATGTGAAACTGCACAACAGATTTGCTCCACTATCAAAGGACCCTGGATCTATATCGGACAACCATCCATCTAAAAGTAGCGAAGTAAGGTCTGAAAATCTGTTGAAAAGTAAAAGGCCACAGGGAAAGCTAAAGGCTAGGCCTGAAACTCTGATTGTGGGTGACTCTGCCGTAAAGGATGTACAAAGGATGTGCGGTAAGAACACTAAAGTCCTCTGCTTCCCTAAGGATATGGTCAACAACCTGAAGGAGAGAATGCTTCAAATTGCAGATGAATATCCAACTGTGACAAACATTGTTCTGCATACAGGGTCAAACGATGTGTCCAAACAACAGTCGGAGGTTCTGAAACAGGACTTTACTGGATTATTAAATACTGTAAACTCTCTCTAGAAAGAGAGAGCATATTTCTCCTGTTTTGGCTTCCCTTCATTGGCTTCCTGTTAAGTCCAGAATTGAATTCAAAATCCTGCTCCTCACATACAAGGTCTTAAATAATCAGGCCCCATCTTATCTTAATGACCTTGTAGTACCATCTCACCCTATTAGAGCACTTCGCTCTCGCTCTGCAGGCCTACTTGTTGTTCCTAGAGTATTTAAAGTAGAATGGGAGGCAGAGCCTTCAGTTTTCAGGCCCCTCTTCTGTGGAACCAGCTTCCAGTTTGGATTCAGGAGACAGACACTATCTCTACTTTCAAGATTAGGCTTCAAACTTTCCTTTTTGCTAAAGCATATAGTTAGGGCTGGACCAGGTGACCCTGAATCCTCCCTTAGTTATGCTGCAATAGACGTAGGCTGCCGGGGGATTCCCATGATGCACTGAGTTTTTCCTTTCCAGTCACCTTTCTCACTCACTATGTATTAACAGACCTCTCTGCATTGAATCATATCTGTTATTAACCTCTGTCTCTCTTCCACAGCATGTCTTTATCCTGTCTTCCTTCTCTCACCCCAACCAATCACAGCAGATGGCCCCGCCCCTCCCTGAGCCTGGTTCTGCCGGAGGTTTCTTCCTGTTAAAAGGGAGTTTTTCCTTCCCACTGTCGCCAAAGTGCTTGCTCATAGGGGGTCATATGATTGTTGGGTTTTTCTCTGTATCTATGAAGCGCCTTGAGGCGACTTTTGTTGTGATTTGGCGCTATATAAATAAAATTGAATTGAATTGAATTGAATGCAGCTGTATTCATCAGTGGACCTGTACCGCCGGTCAGAGGAGGAGACGAGAGATTCAGCAGGTTGTTTGCACTGAATAAATGGCTCATATCAGCATGTGCTGACCACTCAGTGCATTTTATCAACAACTTTAATATTTTTTGGGAACGCAGGCATCTCTTTAAAGCAAATGGATTTAATTTTAACAAGTCAGGGGTGAAACTGTTCACCTCCAACTTGTTTTATTCCATACGTCATCCATCTGTGCTTGGTGCCAAGGCTGAGATAAACGAGGAGTTATCTCATAAAGAGGAACAAACAGTACTGCAAGAACAGACAAAGCCCAGCAGAAACCTTGAGGAGGAGCTCCATCTGCCCCCACCCGGGAAAAGCCTCAGAAAGGAGAGACATCTGAGGCAAGAAGAGGGGTCCCTATTTGCCTCTAACTCTCTCAACAACACCAATGACCAGGACCAGGACCAGGGACCACGATCTTCCCCAGTCCCCCAAACCCCTGACAGGCCATCACCCTCCTCCCCCTCCCTTTCTCCCTCCTCCCCACAGCTGAAATTCACTGAGGAGATGATGGAGCGGGTCAGTGCTGGGCTCAGATCTACCCCCCCGGCCCAATCCCGTTTTGTCCCCCATAAACCCCCCACCAGAGCAGCCAAAGGTTCGCCATCGAGCCCCGCCCTCAACAGAGCAATCGAAGTTACATTGCCCAGCCCCGCCCCCCTTAGTTCCTCCTTACCACCTTCATGCTTTGTCTCCGCAGTCTGATGTGTGATGTGTGGAGGGTCCGGGCGGCGAGGATTATGGCAGTGGTGACTTTTCCCAGGAGAAGCTGGGACCCTGTTTACTAGAAGGTTTTAAAATTTCTGTACTTTTAGGTGACAGAAGGAGACATGTGGCCTGGTCAAAACACAGAGAGCTGCACTCTAAAAGATCTTTAAACATAGTAAACATACCTTGTGTGCCACAGACTGCTCCCAAACACGAGGGGGCAAGTAATGCCTCTAAAACACTTAAGTTGGCTTTATTAAACGTTAGACCATTTTTGACCAGGACATGTCCTTCAACGCACATATTAAACAAATATGTAACACTGCTTTCTTCCATTTGCGCAACATCTCTAAAATTAGAAATATCCTGTCTCAGAGTGACGCTGAAAAACTAGTTCATGCATTTATTACTTCCAGGCTGGACGACTGTAATTCATTATTATCAGGAAGTCCTAAAAACTCCCTGAAAAGCCTTCAGTTAATCCAAAATGCTGCAGCAAGAGTCCTGACAGGGACTAGAAGGAGAGAGCATATTTCTCCTGTTTTGGCTTCCCTTCATTGGCTTCCTGTTAAATCCAGAATTGAATTCAAAATCCTGCTCCTCACATACAAGGTCTTAAACAATCAGGCCCCATCTTATCTTAATGACCTTGTAGTACCATATCACCCTATTAGAGCACTTCGCTCTCGCTCTGCAGGCCTACTTGTTGTTCCTAGAGTATTTAAAAGTAGAATGGGAGGCAGAGCCTTCAGTTTTCAGGCCCCTCTTCTGTGGAACCAGCTTCCAGTTTGGATTCAGGAGACAGAAACTATCTCTACTTTCAAGATTAGGCTTCAAACTTTCCTTTTTGCTAAAGCATATAGTTAGGGCTGGACCAGGTGACCCTGAATCCTCCCTTAGTTATGCTGCAATAGACGTAGGCTGCCGGGGATTCCCATGATGCACTGGGTGTTTCCTTTCCAGTCACCTTCCTCACTCACTATGTGTTAACAGACCTCTCTGCATTGAATCATATCTGTTATTAACCTCTGTCTCTCTTCCACAGCATGTCTTTATCCTGTCTTCCTTCTCCCACCCCAACCAATCACAGCAGATGGCCCCGCCCCTCCCTGAGCCTGGTTCTGCTGGAGGTTTCTTCCTGTTAAAATCATGCAAATGGTCCAGAATGCTGCTGCTCGCCTGCTGACAGAGACAAACGTGAGCACATTACCCCTGTTCTTGCCTCTGTCCATCTTAGAATTCATTTGAACATTTTATTGTTTGCTTTTAAAGATTTAAATGGCCTGGCTCCTTCTTACCTGTCAGACCTTCTACACCTGTCTCTCAGATTCAGCTGACCAGTCGCTCATCGCTGTCCCCATGACTAGATTGAAACACCGGGGCACTGAGCTTTCGCTGTTGTGGCCCCCAGATCATGGAATAAGCCCCCCTCCATATTAGGTTGGCCCCAACACTTGAAATCTTCAAATCACTTTTCAAAAACAACTTTTTTCCGAGGCTTTTTAGGAGTCATAGTCAGCTTGTAGTCAGTCTTAGTCAGATTTTGGTTTCTTTTAATCTTCTTTACTTAGTTAATTCTATTTATTGTAGATTTTATTCATGCATTAATATTTAATGATTCATTTTTATTTTTTTCATGTATTATTTATCTTTGTCTGTCTAATGTATGGTTTTAAAATTTGACTGTTTTTACTGGAAACCACTTTGGTCAGCCGTGCTGTTTTTACTGTTTTCCCCCTTTATCTCTTTTATTGAGACAGCAGTAACCATGCTGTTTTTAATGTGCTCTATAAATAAAGTTGGATTGGAAGTACTGCATGGTAGAAATATACCTGACTATAATAATATGTACTGCTTGGTGAACTGACATGTACATGTCATGTACGTATTTGTACATGTATGACAGTAAAAGTGTGGTACTTTGTGTACCACCCTCCTGTGTCTTCATTCTCTGCAGTGTGTTCCTCTCAGCAGGATGTGATGCAATAACAAAGACAGGAAGTCTAATGGCTCACCTGTCACCTGCAGCAGGAAGTCTTTGGTCTGCAGTCTCGACCCAGTCTTGTCAAACACCTCCAGCGTGTAGTTTCCGGAGTCTTGGGTCTGAAGTCGGCTGAACTCGAGCGAGCCGTCAGGGAGCATCGAGCAGCGTCCGTGGGAGCACGTGCTCCGGTTCCAGTTCAGCAGCAGGTGAGGGATCTGAGTCCACCTGACGTCGTACCCGCGTGCCCTCGGGTCCCCCTGCAGGCCTGAGGGCAGCACGACTCTCATGCTGCTGTTGGCAGACACTCTGATGATGTCTGCAGCGCCAGCTGGGGTCAAAGGTCACAAACATTTCATTTTCAGTCCCGTTATAACCATTTATGCAAACACTACATTACCCATGAACCCCTGCTGCTGTGCTTATAAATCAGCATCTGATTGGTTAGATTTTTAGGGTATTTTTGTAGTTTTGTGTTCTGCAGACACAGAGCTCTGTGATTGGCTGTCATCAGAGAAGTGCATCTTGGGAGTTGTAGTTGTAGTAACCTGTTCTTTCATGTTTTGCTGAAATCTAATGATCCCAGTTCATCGACTCATTTTCCCCTCACCCCCAGGGTGGGGGTACCTGAGGAGTCTTCCTGTTAAAATTGAGTTTTTCCTTTCCGCTGTTGCCAAGTGCTCGCTCATAGGGGGCCGTCTGAGTGTTGTGGTTTTCTCTTTATCATTGTAGTGTCTTTACCTTAAAATGTAAAGCGCTTTGAGAAAAAACTAGAAACTGAGAACTAGAAAAACTTGGAAGCTACCAGAGAAACATGCAAAGACACAGCAGGAGAGAACACAACCAAGAACAAGGCAAGACAGACAATAAATAGAGATTGAAAATGTGACGTCATTCAGGGGTAAAACCGCAAAGGATTCTGGGAACTCGTGGCAAGAGGTACTAGCGCACGCAGGCTTTCACATGAAAACAGTCACACAGCGATAAAAAGAAACACAAAAATGTCAAGAAGCTGTTGTGTTATTAACTGCAATCGCCGGTTGCATGACAGCCACGGGAAGCCGATGGTAAAGAGATCGTTGTTATCGGATTACGTCGTTGAAGAGAAATTGTTCGAGCCATGTTTCCGAAGTAACAAAGAGGCCACGAAGGACACACCCCACCCATCCTTCAAATTCGGGGAAAAGGAGGAAGCATTTGTCGGCTGCATTTGGTGGAGTCTACGAATTTGGACAGCCTTCGTCGTGTTGCTGTGACGTAATCGGACTACAAATGTGGCCTCAGGAGGATGCAGCCCATGAATTTGGGCACGACCACAGACACGAGAGCAGGAACAGGAAACAAGCTACCAGAGAAAAACTAAACCACACTGAGCTTCGAGTCATCGTAAAATGCAGCAGTCAGAATTAACAGTCACACTGAACTGAACACGCTGGGTGACCGTGACAGGAAGCTTTATTATGATTCTCTGTGTGTAGCACAGTCCTACTTTTACCTGGGACGAGTGACCGTGAACATATTAGCTGCACGTTTAGCTTCCTGTCAGCTTTAGGATTGAAGGTTTTAGCTCCATTGGTCTGATGGTGTTCCTGTCAGAGCTCTGAGGTCTGCTGCTAATGTTTCATATCAGAACTGTGTGGCGGAGGAGCGGTGCAGTGAGCTCAACGGGGCGGCAGGTGGGAACACAGCTGATGGAGTTCGGGGCTGATGACGTCTGTCCTTCCCCTTTTTAGTGAGACGGGAGAGGAGCGGAGGGGAGGCTGGGATCAGCTGAGACGGGAGCTGTCCAGACGGTGGACTGTCAAAACTAATAACCCAAAACCATCTGCAATAACGTACTGTGTGTGTGCGTGTGTAAAGTGCATCCCACAAACTGTTTCTAGTTTCAGGTGTTTGCTGAACACTCATTTCTGCCTTTAACCTCGACGGCCTGTCACGATTGGCTCTGTGAGCTGTTTGATCATTGGCTGCGTCTGTGATCAGGGTCATTAATAATCTGAACCTTTGTGTTTGTTCAAAGAAGCCGAGGTCACTGACCGTCACTCTTCATCATCATCAGTAACCACACCACCACCAACATGGCTGCAGGCTCCACCCCCTCAGCTGTCAGTCACTGTGAAGAGGAAACAGACACTTTAAGTGGTCAGAGTGTGTGTGTGTGTGTGTGTGTTTTTATAAATACAGCTGCAGTGTCTGTGGCTCTTCCTGGTCATGTGACCTAAACCACAGCTCTCATAGGTCACTGCTCACATCTGCTTTCTGCTCTGAGCCTGTGATGTGGGCTTCATAGATAATTGGCAAACCTTCTGGAGGAAACCTGGTCTTGTTAGGAGAGACGGCATCCATCCCACTTTGGATGGAGCAGCTCTCATTTCTAGAAATATGGACAAATTTATTAAACCCCCCAAAATATGACTATCCAGAGTTGGGACCAGGAAGCAGAGTTGCAGTCTTACACGCCTCTCTGCAGCTTCTCTCCTCCTGCTACCCCCCAAAAACCCATCTCCATAGAGACTGTGTCAGCTTCCAAAAAGACAAAAAACAAACTAAAAACCAGCAACAAACAACTTAAACATAAACAATCACAAAGAAAGAACAATACAGTATCCACATCTGAACCAAAGAGTAAAACAGTGAAATGTGGATTATTAAATATTAGGTCTCTCTCCTCCAAGTCTCTGTTAGTACATGACTTAATAATTGATCAACAAATTGATTTACTCTGCCTTACAGAAACCTGGTTGCAGCAGGATGATTATGTTAGTTTAAATGAATCAACACCCCCGAGTCATTCTAACTACCAGAAACCTCGAAGCACAGGCCGAGGGGGCGGTGTGGCAGCAATTTTTCACACCAGCCTATTAATTAATGAAAGACCAAGACAGACTTTTAATTCATTTGAAAGCCTGATGCTTAACATTGTCCACCCCAGCTGTGAAACTCAGAAACCAGTCTTACTTGTTATCATCTATCGTCCACCTGGGCCTTACACAGAGTTTCTGTCTGATTTCTCAGACTTTATATCTAATTTAGTTCTGAGCTCAAATAAAATAATTATTGTGGGTGATTTTAACATCCATGTAGATGCTAAAAATGACAGCCTCAACATGGCATTTAGTCTGTTATTAGACTCAATTGGCTTCTCTCAAAATGTAAAAGAACCCACCCACCACTTTAATCACACTCTAGATCTTGTTTTAACATATGGCATAGAAACTGAACATTTAACAGTGTTTCCTGAAAACCCTCTCCTGTCTGATCATTTCCTGATAACATTTACATTTACAATAATTGATTACACAGCGGTGGAGAGTAGATTTTATCAAAGTAGATGTCTTTCTGAAAGCGCTGTAATTAAGTTTAAGAATATAATCCACCCACTGTTATCATCTTCAATGCCCTGTACCAACACAGAGCAGAGCAGCTATCTGAACGCTACCCCAACAGAGGTCGATTATCTTGTTAATAATTTCACCTCCTCACTACGTACGACTCTGGATACTGTAGCTCCAGTGAAAACTAAGGTCTCTAATCAGAAGTACCTGACTCCGTGGTATAATTCTCAAACACGTACCCTAAAGCAGATGACTCGTAATCTGGTGAGGAAATGGCGTGTCACAAATTTAGAGGATCATCATTTAGCCTGGAGAAATAGTTTGCTGCTTTATAAGAAAGCCCTCCGCAAAGCCAGAACATCTTACTATTCATCACTGATTGAAGAAAATAAGAACAACCCCAGGTTTCTCTTCAGCTCTGTAGCCAGGCTGACAAACAGTCAGAGCTCTGTTGAGCCAACCATCCCTTTAACGTTAACTAGTAATGACTTCATGAACTTCTTCACAAATAAAATTTTTATCATTAGAGAAAAAATTACCAGTAATCATCCCACAGATGTAATATTATCTACAGCTACTCTTAGTACCATTGATGTTAAGTTAGACTCTTTTTCTCCAATTGATCTTTCTGAGTTAACTTCAATAATTACTTCCTCCAAACCATCAACGTGTCTTTTAGACCCCATTCCTACAAAACTGCTCAAAGAAGTCCTGCCATTAATTAATTCTTCGATCTTAAATATGATCAACCTGTCTCTAATGGTCGGCTATGTACCACAGGCCTTCAAGCTGGCTGTGGTTAAACCTTTACTCAAAAAGCATCTCTAGACCCAGCAGTCTTAGCTAATTATAGGCCAATCTCCAACCTTCCTTTCATATCAAACATCCTTGAAAGAGTAGTTGTCAAACAGCTAACAGATCATCTGCAGAGGAATGGTTTATTTGAAGAGTTTCAGTCAGGTTTCAGAGCTCATCACAGCACAGAAACAGCTTTAGTGAAGGTTACAAATGATCTTCTTATGGCCTCTGACAGTGGACTCATCTCTGTGCTTGTCCTGCTAGACCTCAGTGCAGCGTTCGATACTGTCGACCATAATATCCTATTAGAGCGATTAGAACATGCTGTAGGTATTACAGGTACTGTGCTGCAGTGGTTTGTATCATATCTATCTAATAGACTCCAATTTGTGCATGTAAATGGAGAGTCCTCTTCACACACTGAGGTTAATTATGGAGTTCCACAGGGTTCAGTGCTAGGACCAATTCTGTTTACATTATACATGCTTCCCTTAGGCAGCATCATTAGAAGACATAGCATACATTTACACTGCTATGCAGATGACACCCAGCTCTATCTGTCCATGAAGCCAGATAACACACACCAATGAGTTAAACTGCAGGAATGTCTTAAAGACATAAAGACCTGGATGGCCGCTAACTTTCTGCTTCTTAATTCAGATAAAACTGAGGTTATTGTACTCGGCCCTGAAGATCTTAGAAATATGGTATCTAACCAGATTCATACTCTGGATGGCATTACCTTGGCCTCCAGTAACGCTGTGAGGAACCTTGGAGTCATTTTTGACCAGGACATGTCCTTCAACGCACATATTAAACAAATATGTAAGACTGCGTTCTTCCATTTGCGCAACATCTCTAAAATTAGAAATATCCTGTCTCAGAGTGACGCTGAAAAACTAGTTCATGCATTTATTACTTCCAGGCTGGACGACTGTAATTCATTATTATTAGGATGTCCAAAAAACTCACTGAAAAGCCTTCAGCTAATCCAAAATGCTGGAGCAAGAGTCCTGACAGGGACTAGAAAGAGAGAGCAGATTTCTCCTGTTTTGGCTTCCCTTCATTGGCTTCCTGTTAAATCCAGAATTGAATTCAAAATCCTGCTCCTCACATACGAGGTCTTAAATAATCAGGCCCCATCTTATCTTAATGACCTTGTAGTACCATATCACCCTATTAGAGCACTTCGCTCTCGCTCTGCAGGCCTACTTGTTGTTCCTAGAGTATTTAAAAGTAGAATGGGAGGCAGAGCCTTCAGTTTTCAGGCCCCTCTTCTGTGGAACCAGCTTCCAGTTTGGATTTGGGAGACAGACACTATCTCTACTTTTAAGATTAGGCTTCAAACTTTCCTTTTTGCTAAAGCATATAGTTAGGGCTGGACCAGGTGACCCTGAATCCTCCCTTAGTTATGCTGCAATAGACGTAGGCTGCCGGGGGATTCCCATGATGCATTGAGTTTTTCCTTTCCAGTCACCTTTCTCACTCACTATGTATTAACAGACCTCTCTGCATTGAATCATATCTGTTATTAACCTCTGTCTCTCTTCCACAGCATGTCTTTTATCCTGTCTTCCTTCTCTCACCCCAACCGGTCGCAGCAGATGGCCGCCCCTCCCTGAGCCTGGTTCTGCCGGAGGTTTCTTCCTGTTAAAAGGGAGTTTTTCCTTCCCACTGTCGCCAAAGTGCTTGTTCATAGGGGGTCATATGATTGTTGGGTTTTTCTCTGTATCTATGAAGCGCCTTGAGGCGACTTTTGTTGTGATTTGGCGCTATCTAAATAAAATTGAATTGAATTGAATCCTTCATCCATCCATCCATCCATCCTTCATCCATCCATCCTTCATCCATCCATCCATCCTTCATCCATCCATCCTTCATCCATCCATCCATCCTTTTTCCATCCATCCTTCATCCATCCATCCATCCTTCATCCATCCATCCATCCATCCATCCATCCATCATCCATCCATCCATCCTTCATCCATCCATCCTTCATCCATCCATCCATCCTTCATCCATCCATCCTTCCTCCATCCATCCATCCATCATCCATCTATCCTTCCTTCATCCATCCATCCATCCATCCTTCATCCATCCATCCATCATCCATCCATCCATCCTTCATCCATCCATCCATCCATCCATCCATCATCCATCCATCCATCCTTCATCCATCCATCCATCATCCATCCATCCATCCATCCTTCATCCATCCATCCATACTTCATCCATCCATCCTTCATCCATCCATCCATCCTTCATCCATCCATCCATCCATCCATCCATCATCCATCCATCCATCCTTCATCCATCCATCCATCATCCATCCATCCATCCATCCTTCCTTCATCCATCCATCCATCATCCATCCATCCTTCATCCATCCTTCATCCATCCATCCATCCATCCATCCATCCATCCTTCATCCATCCATCATCCATCCATCCATCATCCATCCATCCTTCATCCATCATCCATCCATCCATACATCCTTCATCCATCCATCCAC
Source organism: Perissodus microlepis (assembly GCF_051167445.1). Classification (NCBI taxonomy): domain Eukaryota; kingdom Metazoa; phylum Chordata; class Actinopteri; order Cichliformes; family Cichlidae; genus Perissodus; species Perissodus microlepis. The sequence continues at coordinate 33,688,747 of NC_140470.1, read as the reverse complement.
CCATCCATCCATCCTTCATCCATCCATCCATCCATCCATCCTTCATCCATCCATCCATCCTTCATCCATCCATCCATCCATCCATCCATCCATCATCCATCCATCCATCCTTCATCCATCCATCCTTCATCCATCCATCCATCCTTCATCCATCCATCCTTCATCCATCCTTCCTCCATCCATCCATCCATCATCCATCTATCCTTCCTTCATCCATCCATCCATCCATCCTTCATCCATCCATCCATCATCCATCCATACTTCATCCATCCATCCGTCATCCATCCATCCTTCATCCATCCATCCATCCTTCATCCATCCATCCATCCATCATCCATCCATCCATCCTTCATCCATCCATCCATCCTTCATCCATCCATCCATCATCCATCCATCCATCCATCCTTCCTTCATCCATCCATCCATCATCCATCCATCCTTCATCCCTCCATCCATCCATCCATCCATCCTTCATCCATCCATCATCCATCCATCCATCATCCATCCATCCTTCATCCATCATCCATCCATCCATACATCCTTCATCCATCCATCCACCCATCCATCCATCCTTCATCCATCCATCCATCCATCCATCCTTCATCCATCCATCCATCCATCCATCCATCATCCATCCATCCTTCATCCATCATCCATCCATCCATCCATCCATCCATCCTTCAGCCATCCATCCATCCATCATCCATCCATCCTTCATCCATCCATCCATCCTTCATCCATCCATCCATCCATCCATCATCCATCCATCCTTCATCCATCCATCCATCCATCCATCATCCATCCATCCTTCATCCATCCACCCATCCATCCATCCATCCATCCTTCACCCATCCACCCATCCATCCTTCATCCATCCATCCATCCATCCATCCTTCATCCATCCATCCATCATCCATCCATCCTTCATCCATCCATCCATCCTTCATCCATCCATCCATCAACCATCCATCATCCATCCATCCATTCATCTATTCATCCATCATCCATCCATCCATCCATCCTTCATCCATCCATCCATCCATCATCCATCCATCCATCCATCCATCCATCCATCCATCCATCCATCCATCCTTCATCCATCCATCCATCCATCCATCCATCCATCCTTCATCCTCCTGTGGACACTCTCAGGTAAGATTAATCATCTCTCCTCATAGGAGGGTGAACCCGGGTCGGGTCCTGGTGCCAGACCTGAGAGGGGGTCTCAGCAGTGAGCTGTGGTGGCTCGGAGATCATCCATGGGGATAAAACCAGTATGAAAGCTGAGTCTGGGTGCCATGGCAACAGCACCTCAGAGTGACAAAAAGCCAGCAGTGACAAACATAATCATAATATAAATATAGCCATGATGTAAATGTAATATAATGTAACATAGAAGTTGAAGTTGTGCACAGTGTGGGCTGCTTGTGTGTGGAGGGTCTGCCCTGCAATCGGTGAGAGGCGTAAGATGAAGCTCGCTGTGGTCAGAGGGGAAATAAACTCACGCTGAGACTGAAATGGGGCCCGTGGGCCTGCGGTGTCACTCTGACACATGAACAGGAAGTGAGCCCTGCAGCATGCACGGAGCATGCTCAGTGAGGCTGCTGCTGAGCCCTCGCTGGCTTCAGTCTATTCAGGTGAAGGTGTAGAGACTGCCCCCCCCTCACCGTGCTGTGAGACTGCAGAGGGGTCTTAATGCCCCTGTTCGATGACTGCCCCCACACCTCAGTGTGTATTAATAAACCACAGCCTCTCTCTCAGACATGAGGGGAAGTGAGAGTGGAGCGTGTGGTCAGCGCTGCTCGGCAGCATCAGCCCTGTGACAGGAACATCTCCACACTGCGTCCATGTCTCACAGTCACAAACATCTGTGCACAGCTGTGCTCTGTCTTCAGGGTCGGAGGTCAGAGTTAGCATCATGCTATCAGCTCTGTGGATTTATGGGAATCAGCTGATCGAGACTGAGGTTTGAACACAGCTGGATCTGTGTATGTTTGAAATGTGTTGATAGTAAAAGCACTGCAGTGATGATGGGACGACCTTCTCCGGATCCCTCACAGCTCAGCCCAACATCTGGAACATCTCCAGGTCCAGCTGCAGAGCTGCTGATGACGACTGTCTCTGAGACACGTCTCCTTCATCCCTGTAACCGTGGAAACCTGAACTGATGCCAAACTGAGAGCAGAGAGTCGGCCACACTGATGTTACCGACGGGTTCTAAAGGTTCTTTAAAGAACGCAGAACAAATGAGACATCATGTCATCACAGCATCAGTGATCCCTGCAGGAAACCAGCACAGAGGCGGATCCAGACAGGAAGCAGTTAAAAACACCCTGAAGGACTTCGGCAAAGGGTTAATGTTCAGGAAGAGAAGAAGAAGAAGCTCCCTGACGTCGTGTTCACGTTTCATCTACGTTACTTTCTTTCTTTAGTTTCTAGCTCTGTAGTCTCTTTGTCCTCAGTGACCACAGCACTTCCACCCTTGTTCATTATATTTTATCATGGTGCCCTTGTACACAGCCCCACAGTGTTTCCTGTAACTCAAACTTCTTATATTGGTTTCCACACTTTTGCATCTTTGTTGTTTTGTTACCTAATTTCGCCGTGAAAGCAACTGCACAATGACAATACTTAAGTTTATACTTTTATCGATTCACAGTTTGTCAGTCCAGTTTCTAGTTGACTGTTTCAGTTGAAATGTTTGATTTTAATTATTTATTAGTTGAAATAATAAAGTCTGACTCTTCTTTATAATCATGTACAGGGTGTTTAGTCAAAAGCAGAATTAATAAACGCGGTCGGTCATGTGGACGTCCGTTTGACAGACAGATGAAGTTGAACCTGCTCAGACTCACAGTGCTGTCACACTTCATCACAGGCTCCTGCTATTAGATTTTATTAGATTGTAGTTCCTTCTGTAAAAACTCCAAATGATTCCAGTTTCCTAAACTCTGGTTTCTGTCTGAAGTGTCTGAGTGTGCTGATGGTGGCGTGGAGGCTGGTGTTAGTCGTGAGGATCGTTTCCTCACACAAACTCTGAGCCTCTCTGAGAACATGCCCGACTCCTCCAAACAGCCACAGGAGCACATGAAGAAGAAGAAGAGATGATGGAGGTCCTACCTGTGAGAGTCAGAGGGTGCCAAAGAGCAGGTGAGCTGCAGAGGATCAGTGTGGAGGTCAGACAGCAGCGCAGTGACAGAGTGAGGAAGAAAGCGCCCACAGTTTCACGTCTGCACATCAAAGTCAGTGCCGGGCTCTTATTGTGGCGGGGTGAGTGCTGCTTTTATTGCAGTGGTCTGAGTCCCGTGACAGGCTCCTCACACTCTGAGTGCACATCCTCAGTGGGAGTTCACAGCCTTCAGGTACAAACAGATGAGGCCCACAGTGGATGTGTGAGGAAACATCGCCCCCTGCTGCCCAAACAGCACACCTGAATGAGCTAGTGTGGATGTATTCTGTACAGAGGTGTGGATATTTTTTGCACTGTGTTTTTTGTCTGCCACACCAGAGGGTGGCATAGTTTGTGTCCTGTGTTATTGCTGCTATGTGAGTTCCAGGTGGAGGCTGACCATTGGTGGAGGACTGGGAGAGGGCGGCTATAAATGAGGACCCTTCTCAACCGGCACGCCCCCGCCTACTTCCTGTTCCCAACGAACTGTGCATGTGGCTGCGTGTGTCTGTATTCTGGAAGCTTTTGCTGTGTTGTAAATAGTTTGTTGTAAATAGTTGTAAATAGTTGTCAATATTTTTTACTTGGTAGCTGTAGGGGTGAGACGCCATTTTCTTTGGGAACCTTTTCTCCTGTTTTTGGTGAGGGACGCAGGTAAGACACCTGTAATTTTCTTTTGGGGTTTTCCGTGTAGGTGAGCCAGCTGCATTTCATTTCCAAAGCTTTTGTTTGTTGTTGTGGCCATGCTCACCCTGATGCTCGCTACCTTTTGGGACTTAATAAACTGACGGGCTGTTGCAAAATCCGTGGCAGTTGTTTTTTTGGTTCGTCTTTCTTGAGAGCAGGGAGTGTGGGGGTGTTTTCCTTTTTTTTTTAAATTTTCCTTGTGTTGCACGCCGGTTTTCCCTGGGCTGGGGTGTAACATAATTGGGGGCTCGTCCATTCCTTTTTTTCGTCTCGTTTGGGTTGGCTTGGAGCGTGGGCTCGTTCGTTCTTTGTTTGATGGTGTCGTCATCATCGCCGGTGAGTTACCAGTGTCCTTTGTTGGCTCTGTTTTACTGGTTGGCAGGTTTTTTTTCTTGTGTGGGGGGAAGGGTGTTTGTGGTGGTGGTGTTAGTATGGAGTTTAAATTAGAGGAGTTCACCATGAGTCCAAAAAGGATGATTTGGTGCTCATTGCAAACTTTTTAGATGTGCCTGTGCCATTGAATGTGAAGACGAAAGAGCTGAAAGAGCTCCTGTGTGTTAAACTGCATGAAAGGGGGTTGTTTGGTGAGCCAGCTCCTGCAGGGGGAGTTGAGGTGGGAGCTGTTGCTGGCATTCCTGCCCCACTGAAAGATCTCCCTCCTCAAACTGGCCCTTCTGCGGAAGAGCTGCAGTTAACACTGCGCATAAAGGAGGTTGAGTTACAGAAGCAGCAGTTGGAGGTGGATGCCATGCACTTAAAGGTTAGGGCTCTGGAGAGAGGGGAGCTGCTGTATCTGCCAGTCCTCCTACACCTCGGTCATCCCCGCAGTCACCATCCCCGCAGTCACCATCCCCGCAGTCAGAGGACAGCTTTGATGTAAGTAGGCACATCAAATTAGTCGCCGCTTTGAGAGAGACTGAGGTAGATTCGTATTTCACCGTGTTTGAGCGCATTGCAGGTGCACTACACTGGCCAAAGACTGTATGGTCTCTTTTACTCCAGTGCAAATTGGTGGGGAAAGCTCAGGAGGTGTGCACAGCTCTTTCATTGGAGGACAGTTTGGATTATGAAATGGTGAAGGCTGCTGTCCTACGTGCATACGAGCTTGTCCCAGAAGCTTACAGGCAAAAATTTAGAGGTCTTAGAAAAACTGCCACCCAGACTTATGTAGCGTTTGCCAGAGAAAAGAAAACTCTGTTTGATAAATGGTGTCACGCTACCATGGTAAAAACCTTGGATGATTTGCGTGAGCTGGTGTTGTTGGAGGAGTTCAAAAGTCAACTCCCAGAAAAAGTAGTAACCTACTTAAATGAACAGAAGGTTACAACTCTTGCTGCTGCACAGGCCGATGAGTTTGCATTGACACACAAAGGTGTGTTTTCATCTCCTGTTCACAGCACACCAAACTCAGTCAGTCCAAAAATCTGGTCTCCAAAGAACACCCGCAGTATCACATCCGCAACCACTGAAAATAGAGAGTGCTACTATTGCCATGAGCAAGGACACCTCATTGCTGCCTGTCCCGTTCTTAAGAGAAAGGAGCAGTCCAGGAAGGCTAAATCTCCTTCCCCAGTCAGCTTTCTGCAAACCAAACCTTATGCTTTAGAAGGGGTGACTGTACTTAAAACTGAGAAGGACAGGATAGATGACGAGTTCAAACCGTTCGTGTCGAAAGGTTGTGCTTCTTTGGTGGGAGGAGAGAAGAAAGTTGCTGTTAACATTCTGCGTGACACTGGGGCAAAACAGTCACTCATTTGTAAGGGTGTTTTACCTTTTTCAGCCCAATCGTACTGTGGCGCCGACGTGTTAGCGTGGGGAGTTGAAATGGGGGTCATGCGTGTGCCATTGCACTCTGTGCAGCTGTCGTCACAGTTCGTATCAGGGGAAGTTAAACTTCGGGTGCGACCTCAGTTGCCAGTTGAGGGCATTGACATCATTCTTGGGAATGATTTAGCTGGATGTAAAGTTTTCCCTTTGCCCGAGGTAGTCGAAACACCAATAGCAGACACAAGTGCCTCTGATGTCGCCGCAGCAAACTGTGTTTCTTTGTTTCCTGTGACGCGTGCACAGGCACGCAAATATGGAGAGTTGGTGGATCTTAGCGACTCTTTCCTAAGTGATTCAGATCCAACAAGCTTGCCACCCGACTGTGAAAGTACCCCTGTGTCAGTAGAGCTTCAGCCTGATGAGAAAGCTATGACACTCTCAGTAGATAAAAACAAGTTTATAGAAGCCCAGAAAAATGATGAAAGCTTGTCATCCTGTTGGGCTTCTGTGACAGAGCCTAAGTGTGGGAAATCTGCATCTCACCTCATTGAGGATGAGAGAGTCAGGGTGCATTAGAAAGGTTCCACCAAACTCTGAAAAACATGCTTCGCAAATTTTGCACAGTCAAGCCGTGAGTGGGATGAGGGGTTGCCACTACTGTTGTTTGCCGTCAGGGAGACATGCCAGGAGTCTTTGGGGTTCAGTCCAGCTGATTTAGTTTTTGGCCACACTGCGCGTGGTCCGCTACGTCTTTTGAAAGAGAAATTTCTCTCAGATAGGCATCATCCAAGAGAAAACATTCTGGACTATGTTGGTTTGCTTAGAGAGAGGCTGCATAATGCCTGCAATTTTGCTCGTGACGCGCTAGCAAAGGCTCAGGTCAGAATGAAAACCCATTTTGATGAAAAGTCTGTAGCACGGATGTTCCAGTCAGGTGATCGTGTGTTGGTTTTCTTGCCTGTCATTGGTTCTCCCCTGCAGGCAAAGTTTTCCGGTCCGTATGTCATTGAGTGCAAACTAAGTGAAACCGATTACATCGTGTTAACCCCTGACCGTAAGAAGAAAAGTCGCGTCTGTCACATCAACATGCTGAAGGAGTATGTTGGTCGTGAACGCTCTGGTCCGTCACCTGCTGTGTCACCTATTGTGTCGGTGTCCGTCTCTCCACCCTTATATAGTCCCTGCAATGATGGGTTGGATGATAACCACATGTTTTAAGAGCTTCCTCTACGTGTGTGTGTTCCTCTTTTTCTTTCCCTTCAGGGTTAGAGGGAGCACTTTCTGCCCGATGTTGTAGTGTCCTGATTACTCCCAGTTTGTGTTCTTCTGGTCACAACTACAAACCACCATCATGGTGAAGCTGACTGTGATGGACAGAGTTGAAAAAGCTGGAGTCGTCACAGGAATTATCAGAAAAATGAGGGTTTTCATTTATTTGATCCCCCCCAAAATTATCTTTACAAACCAAAAGATGCTGAGCTCATAAAAGAGGTCAAAGAAGCAAAACTAAACTCAGCCAAATGACTGCCCAAACAAACATAACTGACCTAAACAGGAAATGACTGTATGTGTTACAGGCCCCAGGGACGGTGTCACTGTGTGCTGGACAACAATTGCACAGGAGAGCGGGCGCAGGTGGAGTGCTTCCTCCACCTCGTACATTATATCATCAGAGACAACGATGGACGCCAATGGAGCTGGGACGCACTGAGGTCACGTGACTCGGAGGACGCATACAGGAAGTGACCTCAACACGTACCACTTCCTGTGCAAATACTGTTACCAAGTACTCCCTAGTCTCAGGACGTTATTTCCACTGTATTTAAAGGGGCGGAGCTGCAGGAGTTGTTACCCACTCAGAAAAATTATGGTTCTTAAATGGTTCTTTAAAGAACAAAAGGTTCTTCATCCTTAGCAATCTAAGTTTGATGGTGTAAAATGGCATAAATATTTATTCACTATAATGAGGCTGTGAATTATACTGTGTGTTTTCTTTGTGTGTTTTCTTTGTGTGCATGTGTGTGCGAAGGGGGGTTACCTGGTGATTACCCTTTAAGAGCAGAGGGTAGGAAACTGAATATTCAAATAAAAGTTAGAAATACTTGCTTAAAAATATACTGGTGGCAGGGGTGGGGGCCAAAGCCTAAAGACCCCCCCCACACACACACACACACACACCCCTAACCCCGCAAACCCATTATGAATGTGGTGAGTTAACAAACAGTAGACACAATACACACATTCAAATACTGTACTTTAGTTTTATATTTTAATAAAGTATTACTATTTTCCACTCCAAGGCATTACTTTTGACATTATTATATATATTAGAAAATATAGCATAATGATAATACTAGTTACTGTAACCTTTACAAACCACCCAGCAGTATGTAAAGTCAAATTATAAAATACAAGTAAATAACAATTGCAGAACAGAATGTCAGTGTAATGAACACACACTTCGTTTTGACAAAGCGCACTGCTTAGGTAAATGATCTGAGTACTTGTTCATCACTGAGCAATTTGTTAATGTGTTTCGAGCCAAATAAATGACAGGGAGAGAGAGAGTGACGTCAGAACACGTCATACTATAACCTCCCGGGAGCGGACGGAGGGGGTCAGTCGTTGGGATGCGCATGCGCAGACAGAGTGCGCGAGCTGCGGGCCTTGACCTTTCGGGGAAAAAAAAAACTCTTTCTCACGGCCGGTGACAGCGAAACGGATAACAGTCTTCAGTACCTGCTGGACTTTGAAGCTCTGGATTCTGGGACTGTTGGAAAAGGTAAAACATTTTCATTAAAACCTTATTACTGTTTTGTTTTTGTTACTCGTCATTGTAGCTTGCTGTTAATGTTGTGCTAACAGTAGCGATTAGCTAGATGCGTTAGCCGTTGACGTCAGCGCAATTTAGTATCCAACTGTTTTCCTAACAAAACCTCTGTTATAATTAAGTGAAGGTGCTCCCAGCTAATTTGAACCTTTGGCTTCTAAAATATGTGGTTCAATTGCGTGCTGCGTACATAACGTAATGTCAGCGAGACCGAAATTAAAATTTATAATATTGTTAAAGTCACTAAAATGGCGCCTGAAGCCTGTTGTGACGTGAGCTCTGTGTCTGCTCTAGAAACTCTGAAATTCTGTAGATCTGAGCCGTACATTAAATACTCACATGAACCTGTACGAGCTGTATAAAATACAGCAATGCATAAGTGTTTTGAATGAATAATTAGATTAGATAACTCTATTGTCTAATCTAATTATATAGAAATGTGAATAGAAATGTGACATGAGAAGGTGTGTCTTTGACTGTTCCTGTATAAGTTATTTTCGGACTAGTTGACAAGTTATGCTCCGGTCATTTGATGTTTCCAAGATAGATGTCCTTTTGTAATATAGTTAAATTTTCTTTGTATATTTCATTTATCCACCATCATACATACAAGCTAAGAAGAGGTCGTTATACTAACAAGAGGTATCAACGCTGGGCCAAAGTTCAGCACATGGTTAAAGTTTGTAATCCAGCCGGGGTGTAAATATCACTCAGCAGCCAGAGCTGAAGCAGGCAGCATCAACACATAAATCTACCCAGCTTAAATCACAAGAGCACCTCTGACCAAAAAGCTGTAGATTTTTCTTGTTTGCACAAATTAATCCAGATTCACACTAATTGTGTTCACAGCTCCAACAAAATGAGGAAGAGGAGGGAGAAACGCAATTAGATTCAATTACAATTACATTGGATGGAAGTTGAGGACAAGGAGAAGGAAGCTTAGGATGAGGAGGAAGAGAAGCAGCAGGAGCATCTTTAGGGATCCCTATGATGTCATTGAGGTTTGTTTCATTAATGTGGTCCTCTCACAAAGAAAGATGACTTGTTTTAGTTCACCTACTTCCTGTATTAAATAGTGATGTGCAAAACGTTGTGGAAAACCACGGAGCAGGCACGTATAGTGCATCTGCAGGTAAATGAACATCAAATCTCTAAGACAGACTTCTGGATGAGAGAAGCTTCTCTCCCACGCTTTTCTTTTCAAGCTCCTTTAATTACGGTCACTGTTAATCATAACTAATGGAGGGCTACTGTATGATCTGAAATTTCTCTCTGCCTTTTTAAACACTTCCACAGACGTGAAAACTTCACCCCAACTGCAACTCAAGAGTCTGCAGTTGGCACTTCCCTCAAGGAAAAGCTGCGGGGCCGACAAGATTTGCGTGGAACGACGGGAAGTCTTTTCAGTTCCCAGATGACCACAACCCTGTTAGAAAAAAGAAGAAAAAAGAGCAGGTCTCAGCTATTGGTGAAAGTCAGAGTGAAAGATCAGATGAGCTACATCATTCCAACAATGCAGATGCACAGACAGCTACTGCAAGTTCCACAAGTTCTTCCAAAAGTCTTCTGGTGCTAGAGATTCAGAATGACATGCTAAGAATGGAGAATGAAAAACTTAAAAAACAAGTAGAGAAGCAGAAGCAGACTTTCTCATTCAGCCAAATATCTGACAATCCTGAAAGGGTCCAGTACTATACTGGACTGCCTGATGCTGCTTCTGTCCTGTTTTTAGAAGCCCTTCTTTCCAGATTTGATCTTAAATATCATTCTGATTGGACTGTCCAAATGATGCCCCTAATTGACCAGTTATTTCTAACCCTGATGAAGCTCAAACTTAATTTTGGTCATGCAGACCTTTCAACAAGGTTTAACTGCAGCAGAGCCACAGTAACTAATATTTTTACAACAATTGTTAGTGCACCGTATGACATTTTGTATGTTGGCATGCTGGAAAACAACATTCCCTCGAGAGCCAAGAATCAGACATCGCTGCCAGATTGCTTCCAACATTTCCTAACTGCAGGATTGTGCTTGACTGCACGGAAGTTTCTGTTTCTAACACAGAGAGACTTGACACACAAAGTCATTTGTACAGCCAGTACAAAGGACGGACCACACTAAAGGCTCTAATTGGTGTGGCTCCTAATGGTGTAATAACCTTTGTAAGCAACTTGAACGGTGGAAGTGCCTCAGATAAGGCCATAACAGCTGACTGTGGAGTACTGCAACATGTACAACCAGGTGACATGGTCATTGCAGATAAGGGCTTCACAATTCGGGACATCCTACCAGAAGGGGTCTCACTGAACATCCCGTCCTTCCTCACCAACGGACAATTCACACAGGAGGAAGTGAACAACAGCAGGAAGATTTCCTGTGCAAGAATACATGTAGAGCGTTCCGTTCAAAGACTGAAACCTTTCTCAATTTTGCATCACATCCCACATCGGTTAAAAAAAAATATTAATAAGATCTTGAAAGCATGTGTGTGTCTTACAAATTTACAAACACCTATTCTCCGTGAAATTGAATGAATTATACCTGTGAGAGTGCAGAGGTAAAAGTACATTGTGTCATTTTCTAACTACTTGTGGACCAGAAAACACAACTGTTGAATAAGTTTACTTTTATCATTTATAACTCCTAAGTGTTCTGGATTGTTTTATGTGTATACTCAGGATGTTACACCATAAAAACAACTTAGTTGCATAGTTTCAAATTGAGAATGGTCTCATTTGTGATTCGTAAAATGTTTAATTTTACTCTGTTTTTATCAATGGCTTGTTTTATTTTTCATTCCATTCCAGCTTCCTGATTACTGCCTATTTTTCTTGCTAAACATTTTCAATTAAAATGAAGAATACCAGATAAATGTCTTTTAATCTTTAAACAAATATTTTCTTTTTAATTGAGAAGGGAAAAGTTGTTTGGTGAGAATTGTCCTTAAAAATTTATTATTGCGTGTCTTTCCTTTAAATCGGCGATCATCAATAATTAAGGACGGTTCACGAATTATAGAGGAAGAATAGGTTAAACTGGTTTTAGCCATCTGAATCATTGCAGGGGGAATGGCCTTCACAACTTTAATGAATTTACTTCGAGTACATGATAAGCCATAATTATCTATGAATTTGTTATATGTTAACACATTTAAGTCATTGTCTAAAAGGTGTAAAACGGTCCAAATTCCATGATCCATCCAGTCCTTATAAAAGATGGATTTTCTTTCTATCAGTATACATCTGTTGTTCCAAATCGAATTTGTATGTGGAGAAAAATTATGCTTGTAAATCCTTTTCCAGTACTGGAGAACCTGTTTGTGAAAATTGGATAATTTAATTGGTAATTTGGAAATTTCAAAGTCACACTTTAAGAGAAATTCAATGCCACCAAGCTTCTCAAAGATTACTTTGGGGAAATAAAACCAAATACTGTTTGAATTATTTATGAAAGATTGCAACCATTTGAGTTTGATGGAACCATCATTGCTTCAAAATCAATCGCATTCAAACCTCCTTCTTCAAATGACTTCACTACATCACTCTTCCTAACATAATGTTGCTTGTTTCTCCAAATGTAATTAATGTTAATGTGATTTATATTATTGATTAGTCTATTGGAAACATATAAGCATTGTGATGGATAAATCAGTCGAGAGATACCTTCTGTTTTAGTAAGAAAGACGCGTCCAAAGATGGAGAGGTGTCTTTGTAACCAGCTGATTAGGATCTTTTTAGATTTCTGGCTAATATGCTCAAAATTTAGATTTTCTCTATTATTTGTATTCTTTGGGATTATAATGCCCAAATATTTAATTTCAGTTTTAATAGCTTTGTTAAGAGAGATACTGGGTTTACAATCATGAATAGTTAATAATTCACATTTTATAATATTCAGGTACAAACCAGAGGCCTTTGAAAATAGTGAAATTTAATTTAGTGCGAGAGGAACCTGTGACATGTTCTTTAAAAACAGTGTAGTATCATCTGCTAACTGACTTACGATCAACGGGGCTCCCATCAAATTCAGTGGTTGAGTATTTGGATTGTGTTTCATGAAAGTAGCTAAAAGTTCCGTTACAATAATGAAAAGTAACGGAGAAGCTGGACACCCCTGACTCCTCGACTGATGCTAAATCGTTCAGACGCTCCAAAAGGTAAAGAAATAGAACTATTGATGTCAGAGTATAATAAAGAAATTAAATCTATGAATTTTTTACCAAAACCAAAATACCGTGAAGCTTCTAAAATGAAAGGATGTTCGACCGTATCAAATGCCTTATAAAAGTCTAAAAAAAGAATCACACCGTCATCTTCAGTCTAATATTATTGTGGATAGAACGATTTTTAAGAACCCAGATTGTGTTTCACTAATAATCTGATCTAAGCCGTCCTTTAATCTGTTTGCAATAACATGAGCAAGAATTTTATAATCTGTATCCAATAGAGTAATTGGTTGTGGATTATCGATTAATCTTTTATCTTTACCAGGTTTGGAAATAAGGGAGATACGACCCTGTTTCATTGTCGTTGCTAACGTTTCATTACTAATGATTTCACTAATAGTTTGGAAGAAAAATTATTTTATTTCTTTCCAGAAGAATTTATAAAAGATGGCAGTCAAGCCGTCCTGACCAGGAGCTTTGTCCATTTTCAGTTTGTTTAAGGCTTGATCTCAGTCATCCAGTGATATATCAGAGTCACAAATGTCTCTGAATACAGAATCAATTTTTGGAGTATAAGGTTCAATCTGATCAAAAAAACTTAATGAATCAGTAATTAAATATTTCGAAGAGTATAAATTTGAGTAAAATTTATGTATTTCTTCTGCTATAGTCTTATGATTTGTGCATTCCTCCCCATTTCCGATTAATGTCTTAATAGATTTCTTTTCTTGCCTCCGTTTCTCCAGATTGTAGAAATATGAAGCACTTTTTCACCTTCTTCTTTCCATTTTGCACGAGCTCTAATGTAAGCTCCATCAGCCTTTTTCTTGTATAGATAATCTAATTGAGCCTGTAAAGACAACAGGGATTTCTTATCAGCCTCTGACATAAAATGTCTATTACAATAGTTATTTATATTGTAAAGTAATTTACTTTCAAATTCCTTCTGTTGTCTACTTTTCATTTTACTTTACAACTGCTTTACAACTGCTTAGTTCGCCATCTTGCCGGCCCCACGCTTCCAGCTTTATTTGTGAAGAGCACAGCAGCTTACAAAACACGTAGCGAGCTCGTACAGCTGCTTTCATAAACTACGATGACCTTAAAATAACGGAGCTACGTGCGGTGATGCTAGCGTTAGCCATGTTAGCACGTTACCATCAAAAACGATTTAAATAAAATAATCAGAAAACATCAGTGACCAAAAAGATGCTTTCAGCTTTTTATGTTCATCAGTAACAACAAGAACAGAAATGTGTTGAACGTTATTAAATATCCCAATTCTTTGATCTTTGGGCTGAAGGAAGAACAACACTCGGTGTTTAATGCTCAATCATCTCTCTAATCAATACAATTCTCTTTATTCCATACAAACACTTAGAGCATTACAAACGGCCGGACGGGAGATGTGCACAGGAGGGTGTCCGGCGAGATCTCCAAGTGTCTGACCATTTCTCACATTCTTATAGCTTCAGGCCCAAACTAAGCCTTCACATTCTTTCTCTCAGTGAGCCTGCGTTACGATCTTGGCTTCCTGTGCAGTATGTTTTGTTCTTTCTAATCAGACAAATAAGGCCATGATTCTACACAAACAGCATTTCTTATTAATCAGCAGTATAATGCATCATAAAACAGTGTAATATCCCATTCCTGGTTTTTTTTTTCAGAATAAACAATTAATTTTATTACTTGTACGTGGGGATTTTCACATCAAATCCACTGGGGCAGTTCCAGCAGCACATTGATACACAGAAATCAACAACCTTTGTCTCTCAAAAACTAGGTGCCTGCTGGTCCCTCTCTAGCCTAAACAACAGTGTTTCACTAACTTTCTACTAGAAGATGGTCCCCTGTTATCTACTTTCTCCCAGGCCGGCGTGGGCGAGAGTCTGCACCATTCTACCCCCCAAGGACACGTAGTCTAATGCCTTTGTTTTCCAGGGCCATGTCCACTTAATACTACACTATATGGTTATATGGCATTTTAGTTAATATAAAGCATAGAATTGAAGCACTTCAAATAATTTCATCTCAACACTGCAGGTCTCCAACCTTACAAACAGGACATTTGTGTAATACCTGACCCACTGAATGAACAACGGGCTGTGGGGTCAGTTTATGACCATTAATATGTAATTTTATGTATATTTAGGACAAAGCAATTTTATACCTGAAACGGTTTCACACAGCATTTTTCTGGGGCTATTAATCTTATTTTTATAATATTCTGTACAGTTTCTCTTTCTATCCCTTATATATAGACACATTTCTCTTCTACTCCTAGGTGAACATATGTGAGATTTTTCTCATCCCTTTAGATTTATTTATTAATTATACTATACACTCTGATGGTGAGGAAATGCACCAAATTTCATTCTGATGTGCGCTAACAATCATGGTTACAGTTACATTTGGTTAACATGATGACTCTGAGTATGTGGAAATCTGGCACTCTTTCCACTTCTTGATTAGAGAAGAGTTTATTTCCCACTTGCATCATAAAGAGGAAGGTTAAACTATCATGCTTCACCTTTCGTCTATAAACAAATTTTCAGTTAATTTAAGAGCAGAAGCAGCTCAGAGTCAGCTTTAACACCATCTATTCCATTCTGTGAATGTATATTTGCTCCATTTATTTAACTGTGCGAGCAACAGAATAAAAGGAAAGTCTGTCGGTATGCAACACTCTGATCCATGCTCCCATCCTGCTGGCAGTCCATTATTAACTCAGATTTAAACTACAGGTAATCCTGTGCTTCTTACAGCTACTGCAAACACATCAGCAGTTCCAGGACAAATTTCCAGCTCATGAATCCTGAAGATCTCACAAACTCTCCTGGAAAACATCACCTTCAGCTGCACCAGCAAAGTCATGACCCCACAAGCTGATGGAAGCTTCTGGAACAGCACCGCCCAAAATCTTTAGTGTGTTCGGCCTCTGAACCAGGTGGAGAGTTGAGTGCTGTGAGTGGGAGTCAGCATCACTTCAGTTCAGCTTCAAGGTCTCGTGGAACTTGGTGAGGATTTCATCAAAACAGTCATCTCTGGTCATCTGCTCCACGACCTGACGGACTCCGTTCTCTAAAGCCCGATAGTACCTCCTCACCTCCTCCAGCTCACACTGCAGTCGTTTCTCTAACTGCCGTTTCTCCTCCTGAGCCTCCGTCAGCTTCTTCTCGTACTCTGACTTCACCTTGTCTTCTTCCTCTGTCAGCTTCTTCTCGTAGAACTCTCTGAGCGCTGACTCTCTCTGTTTCAGCATCTCCTCCACCTCCAGGTAGGTGTAGTTGGAGTAAGACTCTCCTCCGTTGTCGGCCACCATCTTGTCCACCTTCTCCAGCAGATTCAGGACTTGGCGACGGTCGTTGGCTCTGAGATTGTTGAAGACGTGGTATCTGTTTCCAGCCTTCATCAGGACCTCCTGCAGCTCAGGTCCCGACTCCTCCTTTATGAACTCATCAAAGTCTGCTTCGACTTTGTCTCCGTGGGTGAAGAGGATCATGGTGTACCTCCAGGCACCCTCTCCAAAGATCTCCTCCACCTTCTTCACGGCGTCTCGTTCCTCTGCTGAGAAGGGTCCCACCCTGATGACCAGCAGGATGGCGTGGGGCCCCGGGGCCGACATGTTGATGCATTTGGAGATCTCCCTCTTCACGGCGTCTTCAGACATCGTGGTGTCGAAGAGGCCGGGAGTGTCCACCACAGAGATGGTCCTCTGGAACAGCTTCTCCTGCTGCTTGGAGCACTCAGCCGTCACTGAGGAGGAAACAGATCAGTTAGACTGAATTTACATGAAGCACGAACACAGACTTCACCTGAACATGAAGAAGGCTGTGCAGAGATCACCTTACAGAGGCTGGAATGTAAATATGGGTGTCATACTGGACTCTGCTGGTCTTTAACCTGAACAGTTCTGGACTGTAGTGACGTGAGAACATACAGCCTGGTTCTGTAATCATTATAGAGGCTTCAGTCTAAGGAGCTTGGAGAGAAAAGAGTCTGAGAAGCTTCTTCAGTTCAAATTCAAATTTTATTTGTCACACACATAATCATACACAGTACAACATGTGGTGAAATGCTTATTGCTCTGCAATGCCAGACCATTAAATGACAGTAAAGAATTTAAAGATTTACAGATTATGACAAAATTTACAGATTTTAACTTAGAAATTTACAGTAAGAATAGGATGTGCAAATAACGATTTACAAAATAAATTATAAGAAGCGTGCAAATAAACAGAGCGTGTCCGGTGCAGCGATGTGTGAGAGTCCAGTCATGTCCTACACCTGGTTCAGGGCCCGAATAGCCTGGGGGAAGAAGCTCCTCCTCATTTCCTCTGTTTTGGTCTTAAGGAAGCGGAAGCGCTTCCCAGACCTCAACAGTGAGAAGAGTCCATTGTTGGGATGGGAGAGGTCCATCATGATCTTCCACCAGTTAGTGTAGATGGACAGCAGGTCAGGGAGCTCTGATTGAATGATGCGTTCGGCTGAGCGCACCACTCTTTGCAGATCTCGTCTGTCCTGCTTGGTGCTGTTCCCAAACCAGGTGCAGATGTTTGCCGTCAGGACGCTCTCGATGGTGCAGGAGTAGAAGTTCTTGAGCACCTTCAGTGGCAGATGGAAGTGTCTAAGTCTTCTGAGGAAGAAGAGACGCTGGCGAGCTTTCTTGACCAGGGTGTTGATGTGACAGGACCATGACAGGTCCTGAGTGATGTAGACACCCAGGTACCAGAAGCTGTCCACTCTCTCCACTGGCGTGCTACTGATGACTAGTGGTCTTTGTGGTCTCATCTTCTTTCTACTGAAGTCCACAATCAGCTGCTTGGTCTTGCTGATGTTTAGGAGGAGGTTATTCTCCTGGCACCAGGTCTCCAGGTTCCTAATCTCCTCCAGGTAGGCCGTCTCGATGTTGTCGGAGATCAGGCCTACAACAACAGTGTCGTCAGCAAACATGACAATGGAGGTGGTGTCTGATGTGGCTACACAGTCATAAGTGTACAGTGAGTACAGCAGGGGGCTTAAAACACAGCCCTGAGGCGCTCCAGTGCTGAGTGAGATGGAGGGGAGACTTGTTTTCCCACCCTCACTGATTGGGGTCTGTCTGTGAGGAAGTTGAGGATCCACTGACACAGTGATGAGCTGAGTCCTAGATCCGTCAACTTGGTGAAAAGCTTAGAGGGAATTATTGTGTTGAATGCTGAACTGTAGTCCAGTCAAACTGAAGCGGGTCAGTGGTGGCAGAAAGTGAAGAAGTGATGTGATCTCTCATCAGTCTTTCAAAACACTTCATCACTATTGGAGTCAGTGCTACTGGGCGGTAATCATTGTGGCAAGCGGGCTGTTGTTTCTCCGGACAGGGACAATGATGTACTCTCTGAAGCATGTGGGGACCACTGCTTGGGCCAGAGAAAGGTTGAAGATCTCCGTGAACACTGGTGCTAGCTGGTCAGCTGACCAGAACTGGTGGGGAGTCCCAGATTTAATCCCTGTGGGAGTTTCCCCCCACAGAGGGACAAAGGACCCCCTGATGATCCTCTAATCACATGAGCCAAGGTGTGAAACTGGGTGTGGGTCCCAATCAGCCAGGGTTTCAGGTGAGCTCATTGTGAAACCTGGCCCCACCTTATCATGCGAATTCCTGAGGTCAGATGGCCCAGGATGTGAGTGGGCGTTAAGGCGTCTGGGAAGGGATCTCAAAACTGGATTATAGATGGCAGACAGTTGGTGTCGTAAACCACCGCCTCTGTTCAAAGATGGTCGCTCACAGTGGACATAGATGCTTCTTTCACTCCTCTTTCAAACCATCTGTCCTCTCTGTCCAAAATGTGAACATTGGCATCCTCAAAGAGTGACCTTTGACCTTTAGATGCAGATGAACTGCTGAGTCTTGTCCTGTGGAGGTGGCTCTTCTGTGTTGTGCCATGCGCTTGGCACAACACAGAAGCCACATAGACCAAACAGCCACTTGTGAAGTGGCTGTTTGGTCTCTCCGATGTAGAGCTCTGGGCATTCCTCGCTGCACTGTACAGCGTACACCACATTGTTAAGTCTGTGTTTTGGATAGTAGATTCTCTTCATCTGGATGTTTTTAGTGGGAGAAACGTTTCATCATCATCCAGGTGGCTTCTTCAGTCTCAGCTGACTGCAGGTTTCAACCTTATAAACACAATGATGGAAACCAGCACCACTGAAGGAACAATGGGCTGGGAGGTCAGTTTATGATCATTAATATGCAGATTCTCATGACCATTGATCAACAACCACTGATCAATAACCATGAGCACCATTGTAAGATGGTGACAGATGTACCCTTAGGCCCCTCCTCGATTCAGAGATGGTCTTTCCCTTTTCACGTAAAAGGCCTCCTTGACTCCGCCCTCAAACCAGCGTTCCTCCCTGTCCAGGATGTTACATCCTCATCCACTGTGTGTGTGTGTGTGTGTGTGTGTGTGTGTGTGTGTGTGCGTGCGTCTACACATGTGTGTGATACCTGAGGAATGACTGGACGCAGCTCTGAAGGCCTCTCTTCCCAGGATGGTGTTTCCACTGGAGCTCTTTCCTTCTCCAGTCTTCCCGACCAGAACCAACCTGAGTGACACTGAACACAGACACACAGAGGTCAGATCGTATATGCAGGACATTCCAGGCTGATCTACAAAGGACGGTATTAGCTGATTTTTAAATATCACATGACCAAACTGTTTTTTTGTTCTGACTGAGAGCTGACAGGAGGTGCTGTGAGGGAGCACAACTAGGGCTGTACGATATTCGTCTTGTAACCGGAAGGTTGAGGAGCAGCTTCAATATAACCAAGCCTGCAGAACCAGCTGAGACCAGCTCACACTCATGCTGAGCTTAAATCCTTCACCATCCACCTGCCAGCTTTCCTTTGGTCTTAATTATGTTATCATGTGTTAGTCAGAGGTCGTTCGTGTTTATGGTTCCTGTTTCTTCTGGAACATAAAATTGAAGAGACCACACCTGTTGGAGGCTCGTGCTTACTACTTCTCCTCGTCCTCCCTCCTGCTGCTCCTGCACACACACACACACACACACAGTAATCTTTTACATGAAAGTGAAAGTAACTGAAATTACAAACTGCGTCACCCACGAAAAACCCGCTCAAACTGCGTTTTTCACCAAAAACTAACCAGTAAACTACACGCGCGCGCGCGCACACACGTACAGGTGTATATTAATGAAGCGTCCTCTTTGTTCGGACAGTTTGATGACTTTGAGAAGCGCAGACGGAGAACAATGATCGGATCGGCTTTAATTAAGATGATTTCCACACACACTCACCGGACTGTTCCTCTGAGGCCATCACACCTGCTCTCACAAATTCACCTGTTTATCAGTTATTTGTTCGAAACTTCGCTCAGTAAGAAGGTCCCACTGAGCCGCCCTTTCCCGGTCTCACCTTCAAAATAAAACGGTGGAGTCCGGACCGCGGGATGGTTCAGTTTCATTCTTGGGGAAAGATCCAGGCTTCATATTCTTGTCTGTTAGTGATGACTGAACCCAGGACAGCTGGAATAATTACCTGCTCAGGTACACTGTCGGACTAAACAGCTTTACATCACCTAGGTTCAGATCAGTAACACAACCTTAAAAGAGGGCGGAGTCATCTGCTGTGATGGAAACTAAAGCTCAGGCGAATCACGATGTGTTAATATCAAAACTGGCCTTTGTTTAGAACTGGTGATAAAAATAAACTGGTTCAGATATTTAAAATGTTTTCTAGTGAAATGCTAATGACTCTAGTAATTTTATTTTGAAGAGCACTCCTGTTTCCGGTGTCAGCAGTTCGCCCTTCAGTCAAGAAGACGGAACCACAAAGAGGAGGAAACGGCCTAAAAGTTCAGATGTGTTTCCGGGTCTCTGCGCTTTTGTTTCTGCGTGTCGGTATGAGCAGCTTCACCTGGACAGGTGAGTGCAGCGGGACCACGGGGACCAGCAGGGCTCGAGTGTGACCGGCAGTGAGGGCCTCGGCAGACGAACCCACAGACAGAAGCTGCAGATGTTCGTTGGATCGTGTTCGTCTTCAGGTGTACACATCTGCGCATGCCCGAGTCTCCGTGAGGCCTCCACAGACACTCGCGTTCACAGTAAGTTGGGTGTGAGTGCGTGGGGCGCGTTATCAGAGATTTCAGTCATATGTGTTCACCTCAGTAAAGTTGTTGAAAGAACAGGAAGTAAACCCAAAGATTAAAAAAAGAGAAGAAACGTTTCATTCACGGGCTCTTTGTGGACGTAAACACTGTGGACTAACAGCTGAGGTTGGGCGATTGGACGAACATGTGGACTATCGACAATAGGCCGACCCTTTCACCCATCGCTTTTACAAGAGCGATTTATTTATTTATTTGCCCATGAGTAAGTTTGGTACTAATGTTGGTTGACGCTAAGAGAAGCAGTCAACGGAAAATAATAGTGCTGTTTTAACAGCTCCCTCCCAGAGTGCGCCCGAATGCAGCAGCGATTCAAACTCAGAACAGAAAGAAAGAACGGCAGCAGCCTGTGATCAGAAAAACACAAAAACATTTTATTTAAACAAAAAACCACAATGTTGGGGAGGGAAGCAGAGAGAAACTGGCTTCTTTTCCACTATAACTGTGTTTACAGACCGTTCCAGTGTTTCTGTCTGACACACTAGACCAAACAGCAAATACAAAATTAAACAAAAAGTAAGTTAAAAATCAAAATCAGTCTTCCAGTGAACATAAAAAAAATGTCACACGTGTCTTTTGTGCGATTCAGCGCATCTCAAATGAATAAATAAATCAATAAATGAATAATCCAAAGAGTAGCTATGTTACTACTGAAACAAACAAGAAAAGAAATAAATATAAAATATAAAATATTCCCTGCTAAACGCGCAAATCAATCCGTGCATGATCACATTCCTCCGCCCATAAAAAAGTCTGCGCCTGTGCGAATATATCGTTGGTTAATGGACCGACAATTTTTATATGTCGCCCACCCTTAGTAACAACCAGGCTCAGTGTCTTTGAAGATTCTCATTCATCCAGGTCATTGTGGCTTAAGGAGCTTGGAAAGGGTCACATGGTGGAGAGTCCACCAGTCCAGGTCCCACTCATGTCTGTGGAGATGTTTACCTGATCAGCTCATTGATGTCACTCTAAAGTAAGAGAACACCTGTGAAACGCTGTGTGCACAGTGTGTGGATGTAATCATGTATACTGGTTACTGATGTGCCAGATGTTTATATAGATAACATCTGTTTGCTGAGTGCAGCTACAGCACACTAACTCCTCCCACTCTAATGTTGATGAGGTCTGTATCTGATCAGTCTGTTACCTGGATGTTAGGTGTCACTGGAAGGGTGGGGATGGTGTATGTGTTAATATTAATAATGGTGTATTTCCACTGTGGTATGAGTTGTGTACATACTGCAGAAACAGCAGTATTATTCAGTCACACATTATGTTACGCTGCATATTTACAGGTGCCATGTTTGTTAGTACCATGTTTATAATCCTTTTATTGAGCTATATTTATCCAACATTAATGTTCCTGTAACACTGTGTTGTGCTGCTCTTAGAGTCCTGCTCTGTCTGCTCTCACCCATGTGTTGACTCAGTTTGGTTGTTATAATCAGAGGTCACTAGGAGATAGTGGTGCAACGAATCAAAAATCTCACGGTTCGGATCGGATCACGGTTTTAAGTCACGGATTGGATCAATGTTCGGATCAGCAAAAAAAGACAAAAATTGAACATTTACTTCACTTATTGAAGTATTTTTTGCCTGTTTAAAGACATTAAGCTCAAGACTCATTCCACGCAATTATTAAAAAACAAATGATGGTACAATATGGGGCAGTACAGTCTTTGTATCTACCACTCAATTCAATTTTATTTATAAAGCGCCAAATCACAACAACAGTCACCTCAAGGTGCTTTATAATGTAAGGTCGACCCTACAGTGATACACACCGCTCATTATATCGCACTCTGCTGTGATATAATGAGCGGTCACGGTCACGTAGCTTTCCGTTGCCCTGCAGCTCCACCCATTTGTAGTAGTTTGGGCAACAGAAGATGTCTGGGACAGTTCAGCCATGACTTAAATCTTTTCCTGCTCGTACATGCTTGGAACGATCTTGTAGGGGTGGGTTTTTATAATCGGTTTATCGATTAAAATCGATTCTGGCTTGGATAACGTGAAATCGATTCATTAAAATCCTGAATCGATTTTTTAATATAAATTTATTTGCCTGAAACACCAGAATCTCAGGTGAAACCTCACAAAATTTCAACAACCACCAAACAGCTAAGACAGTAAATGAGAGCAGGAACACGGATTCTGCACAAAGACGTAAACACACAGCGCAACCCGCGGATCAGGATCAGTGAGATGTCGCTTTTCGTTTTACATACTTCCGAAAAGAAAACCTAATTTCTGCTGTTCAATGCTGAACAAACTTAAACTTTTTAAAATTATACAAAATGCAAAACGCTGTGTCTGTAATAAAACCGCTGTAACTTCAGAGGTAACGTTCATATGTTGATTAATGGTTTTCTTTTGTTTTTGATGTACTGCAGAATATTTTTATAAAATCCCAGAACAGGAAAATCACCTTCATGTTTTTCTGTTTTATCTTCAGCTACTTTGACACAAAGGCCTCTGCTGTGACGCTCACACCTTTGATAAAGTCTGGAAAGTGTCAGCTTCCTTTTTATAGATACAAAAATATGCAAATGTGCTGATCTGAATTATAATATTTCTGACTGTCAAAATTTCCCAGATTCAAATCGAATAGAATTGGGACCTTGTGAATCGGAAACGAATCGATTCTAGAAATCAGTGACGATACCCAGCCCTACGATCTTGCCACTAAAGTGGACGCACAATGGGATATCATAGCGTGGCTCAAGCATGTTCATCATAGTTTGAACCGCTTGTTTTGCACACGGCCTCCCGTCTGCAGCTAAACACCCCAACAGCTTCTGTAATAGCTTCAGCCCGGTCGGATTGGGCAGCAAAGGGCTGCTTAAATACCGCAAACTCCTCTGCTCCTCCACTTGGACCGCTAGCGCTGACCATAACTATCACTTGACAGACTGACCACGCCACCATACACATACTTTTTTTCTTCTTTTCCCGGGTACCCGCTGTTAGTTCCTCAGCCAGTAGGTGTGGATCATGTCAGGTCATATTTCTGTTGTATGTTTGTACTTTTATTTA
Organism: Perissodus microlepis; assembly: GCF_051167445.1. Lineage (NCBI taxonomy): Eukaryota > Metazoa > Chordata > Actinopteri > Cichliformes > Cichlidae > Perissodus > Perissodus microlepis. The sequence continues at coordinate 33,664,919 of NC_140470.1, read as the reverse complement.
AACCTCTTTAATTATTATCTGTACTATGTGGTATAGCACAACAGGCAGACTTGCACAGAGTAATATGGTGATGTACTGTGATAGCACCACCACAGTCACCACACCTGTGCTCTCTCCTGCAGGTCTCTGACGTTCAGCCATGGATGATCATCTCTCCATCGTCCTCCTGGGAAAAGTTGGAGTTGGTAAAAGTTCTTCAGGAAACACCATCCTAGGACGAGCAGCGTTTGAGTCCAAACTGTCCCTCAGACCAGTGACCAAACTCATCTGTGTGGAAACGGGAACTGTGTTTGGGAAGCAGGTCTCAGTGATCGACACTCCAGAGATATTAGGATCAGAGCAGCAGGTCCAGACCTTCTGTCAGTGTGTCCTGCAGTCTGTCAGACCTGTTCTGTTCCTGCTGGTGATCAGAGTGGGTCGGTTCACCGAGGAGGACCACAGGGCCGTGGAAGCAGCGAGCAGAGCGGTCGGGCCTCACAGGCTGGAGAAATGTTACCTGCTGTTCACGGGTGGAGATGAACTCAAGACATCAGTGGACGATTATGTTTTACAGAACAGAACAAGTTCACTTCCAGATGTTGTAAAAAGGTTTTCACAGAGAACTCACCTGTTCAACAACAAAGATGAAGGACGGGAACAAGTGAGAGAGCTGCTGCTGAAGGCGGGACACCTCCCCCCAGGTAAGAGCTGACCTCCATGAGACAGATGCTGCTGTGGGCACATCTGTGCTGAGTGTGGGCAAACAGCTGCTCACAGCTGGATTTGCACTCTGTCAGAGAGGTGATGGTGCCACACCAGGCATGTCAAAGTGAATTTACACTGAGGGCCACATACAGCACTCTCTGTAAGTTCAACTACTCATTTAATCAACATAACATTACAAAGAAACGCTGCTCTGGTGGTGGTGTGGGAGTCTGTATCGGTAGGAGAAGCTGTAAAATAATACAATCCTGTGAAAGTTGCTAAATGTTTGGCCTCCTTTACATTTTCCAAAGATGTCCAGTGGGTCCGGTGGAGTCTTTGACGGACCAGTTGTGGGCCCCGGGCCTTATGTTGGACCTCCCTGTGCCGACCAAAGATCAGCTCAGTGCTGAGAGCAGCTGCAGCTCTTCATCACAGATAATGTCAGAGCTGCTGCTGAGGTCACATGACCAGTGTCAGTTTGTTCTCAGGCTGTGAGCTGCAGACAAACTGCAGGAAACACTTTCACTCATGATGGTCTGATCTTCTCCTACAGGTGGAGCAGAACTCAGGACGGTGCTGGTGGGGAAAACAGGAGTTGGGAAGAGTGCAGCAGGAAACACCATCTTAGGAAGAAGAGCCTTTAGATCTACACTATCTTCTGCCTCAGTAACATCAGAGTGTCAGAAAGAAACAGGTCTGTTTGCAGGTCAGACCCTGACTGTGGTTGATACTCCAGGTCTGTTTGACACCCATAGAAGTGAAGAGGAGAGTAAGACAGAGATCGCTAAATGTGTCTCCTTGGCTGCTCCTGGTCCTCATGTGATCCTGGTTGTGATCCAGCCTGGCAGATTCACTGAAGAAGATAAAGAAACACTGAGAATCATTCAGCAGATGTTTGGAGAAGCATCAGCACAATACACCATGGTCCTGTTCACACATGGAGACAATCTGGAGGCTGATGGAGTCACCATAGAGGAAATTATCACTGAGTATCCAGCTCTCCGTGACTTCATCTGTCAGTGTGGAGGAAGATATCATGTTTTTAACAACAGAAATAAAGATCCCACTCAGGTCAGAGAGCTGCTGGAGAAGATCAACACCATGGTTCAGAGAAACGGAGGAAGCTGCTACACCAATGAGATGTTCAGAGAGGCTGAGAAAGAGATGAGACGCCTTCCGAGAGAGAGAAACCTTGAGATGTTACTAGACTTTAGAAGACGAGACTTCAGAGAGAGAAATCTTGAGACGTTAGTAGACTTTAGAAGACGGGCTGAGAGAGAGATGGGACAAGAGTGTGTTCTTCACTGATCTTCATCATTAATTATTATTAATCATCATCATGAAGACAAAGAAGAAAAATGTTCATTTAACCTGATTAAAAGCTGACAGTCTGATTGTTGATCATGTGATTATTATTATTAAACAGCTGTTTGATCCTGTGATCAGTCTGATTGGTGATGTTATTGATCAGCTCCTCTGATTGGATCCTGTTTCTTTGATTATATATATCATTAGTGTTGATGTAAACTTCCTGTCAGCAGTTTAAACCATGTTTAATTCAACTATCACGTGACTGTGACGTCAGAGGGGACGAACTGACAGCAGTGAGCAGAGCGCCCCCTGTTGACCTGCACACGGTTTCTGACCAATGGGATTAGGGCTGGGTCAAATCATACCGTTCACGGTAATACCGGTGTAATGTTGGGAAATGATAAGAAAATGAAATATGGCGATAGAATATGGGTAAAACACGCAGTGCCTTTGTTTTCATACGCACATGGCGGAAAAAGCATGGCGGTGATGGAGAACGAGAAGTGCGAAAGCAGATCGTTGAATGAAGCGGATGAACCTGAACTGGTTTGTAAAAATGCTGCAGCTTCACTGGTGTGGAACTGGTTTAGCTTTCGTCCGTCAGATACACAACAAAGCACTATTTTTGGTAAAGCATGCTAGCGGGCCGTCGTTATTACCGTGTTGTTTGGAAAATACGGCGCACTTAAAATCATCCTTTGATTTCTCTGAAAGTCGACAGAGCCCCTTATAATCCCGTGGGCCTTATGTATGAACTCTGGTTGTGTTTACTGACCTCGAAACGATTTTATGTGCACGGCGCTCGAAAATCTGTCAAATGTTTTAAGCAAGCAAACAATTTATTTATATAGCACTTTCAGATCAGCACCAAGCTGGAAGCTGGTTCCACAGAAGAGGAACCACATACAAGGTCCTCACATACAAGGTCTTAAATAATCAGGCCCCATCTTATATTAATAGAATAGCCTTTATTGTCATTGTACAGAGTACAACGAAATTGGAGTGCCACTCCCTTGGTGCAAGATTCAATAATAAATATAAATGTAAAATATAAAAAGTACAATAAAACAATCGCAAGTACTCAAACAATAGTAAGTACGATATATACAGGATAGCAGCATTAATATAATGACAGTAGGAATAGCAGCATAATATAATGGCAGTGACGGTATGGTATAGCTAAGCAGGTTCAATTGTTTTGTGCTTATTTACTACGGTGATAGCTCTGGGAAAGAAGCTATCCCTGAATCTGTTTGTCCTGGTTTTATGTGACCTGTACCGTCGGCCTGACGGTAATAGTTCAAACAGTTGATTGCTGGGGTGAGAGTAGTCCTTGATGATATTGCCAGCTCTGCTGAGGTACTGAGAGTTTGCAGTGACCTCCAGGCTGGGCAGAGAGCAGCCAGTGATCTTCTGGGCTCTGTTGATGACCCTCTGCAGTACTTTCCTGTCCGCAGCTGAGCACCCTGCATACCATGTTGTTATGCCGTACGTTAGGATGCTCTCTATGGTGGCTCTGTAAAATGTCACCAGCAGCCTCTCCTCCAGGTTGTTCCTCCTGAGCACTCTCAGAAAGTGGAGACGCTGCTGGGCCTTTTTTACCACCGCCGTGGTATTTGCAGTCCAGGAGAGGTCATCAGAGATCTGCACGCCCAGAAACCTCATGGAGTGTACCCTCTCCACACAGTTCCCGTTAATGTAAAGTGGGGCCGGGTCTGCTCTGCCCTTCCTGAAGTCCAAGATAAGTTCTTTAGTTTTCGTGGTGTTCAGTTGGAGGTTGTTAACTGAACACCACTCAGTCAGTCTGTTGACCTCATCGCTGTAGTCCGACTCATCCCCCCTTGAGATGAGTCCAACCACTGTGGTGTCATCCGCGAACTTTATGATGGTGTTTGAGAGATGGGTAGGGGAGCAGTCGGATGTGTAGAGCGTAAACAGGAGGGGACTCAAAACACATCATTGTGGAGACCCGGTGCTGAGTGTGATGGTGCTGGACAGGTGGGGGCCGAGTCTGACAGACTGTGGTCTATTTGTCAGGAAGTCCTTGATCCAGAGGCAGATGGGGGTGGAGAGTCCCAGGTGAGACAGTTTCTGGACCAGGATCTCCGGGATGATATGATTGAATGCTGAGCTGAAGTCCAGAAAGAGCATTCTCACATAGCTTCCTCGGTGCTCCAGGTGACTCAGCGCAGTGTGGAGCGCTATGGTGATAGCGTCCTCGGTGGATCGATTTGTCCTGTAGGCAAATTGGTGGGGGTCCAGAGTGGGAGGCAGACCGGCCCTGATGTGCTGACAGACCAGTCTCTCAAAGCACTTCATCACTACAGGCGTAAGTGCAACAGGCCTGTAGTCATTTGGGCTGACCACAGCTGTCTTCTTGGCGATGGGGATGATGGTGGAGGTTTTGAGGCAGGGTGGGACGGTGTTTGATGACAAGGAAAGGTTGAAGATTTTAGTGAAGACTCCGGTCAGTTCGTCAGCACATGCTCTGAGAACCTTTCCATGTATTCCATCAGGACCTGCCGCCTTCCTGGGATTCACTGACCTTAGAACACACCTCACTTGATGCTCCCTAAGTGTTAGTGTGCCAGTGCTGGAGGCGGGTGGAAGTGGTGTGACAGCTGAGGGCCTGGTCGTCTCAAAGCGGGCGAAGAAACGGTTTAGATCCTCAGCCAGCGAGGCATCAGTCCTAGATGTCGCCTGGTTATTGCTTCTGTAGTTGGTAATGTGATTGATCCCCTGCCACATTTTTCTGGGGTCGTTGTCAGCAAAGTGATCTTCAATCCTCCTCCTATAGGCAGCCTTAGCTTTCCTGATGCCTCTACTCAGGTCTGCCCTGGCCGCCCTATACACAGCCCTGTCCCCTGACTTGAAGGCAGTGTTGCGGCTTTTTAGGAGGGATTGCACTTCGCTATTCATCCAGGGTTTTTGATTTGGAAACACCCTGACCCTTTTGTTGACGGTGACATTGTCAACACAGTTCCTGATGTATGAGAGTACAGTGTCCGTGTACTCCTGGAGGTTGTGGCTCCATACAGTTGTTGAGAAGCAGTCCTGCAGTTGAGAGAGGGCTCCTTCAGGCCAGGTTTTTATTGTCTTTGTCTGGGGCTTTGTTTTTCTCAGCAGGGGGGTGTAGGTGGGGGTGAGGGACATGCAGAGGTGGTCAGATCCAACCAGGTGGGGGAGGGGTGTTGCTCTGAAAGCATGCCTGATGTTTGAATAGACATGGTCCAAAGTGTGTTCTCCTCTCGTAGCAAAGTCCACAAACTGGACAAATTTAGGAAGCACAGTCTTTAGGCACGCTTTGTTAAAGTCGCCGGCGACAATAAAAACCCCATCGGGGTGGGCAAGCTGTTGTTTGTTTATCTGCACGAGACTGTTAGATGTTTATGTGTTGAGCAAGAGGCTGAGAGCCGTGCCAACATTAGCATCCGGCGGTATATAAACAGCTATCACAATAACTACTGTAAACTCCCTCGGGATGTAAAAAGGTCTGCACGAGACTGCCAGAACCTCCAAATCAGGAGAACAGTGTGTGTGAATGATCCTGCTGTTACAACACCACTCGTTATGCACGTAAACACATAGCCCCCCTCCTCTGCTTTTACCTGAGTTGCTGTTTCTGTCATGCCGGTGTAGCGTGCAGCCTGCTAACTCGACTGCAGCGTCGGGAATCAGCGGGTGAAGCCACGTCTCCATAATAAGAATAATGCTGCAGTTACGTGCAAAGCTCGTGGTGGCTATCTGTAGCTCCAATTCGTCCAATTTGTGGGTGATGGATCTGGCGTTCGATAGGAAAAGGCTCGGAAGTGCTGGCCGGTGTGGATGTTTGCGTAGCCTAGCGTCTGAGCCCGACCGGCATCCCCTCTTCTGCTTTCTTTCCCTCCGTCGCCTTCTACGCTTGCTGGGCGGGCAGACCATCCACGGTGACCCTGGCGGTCTCGCTATCTCCTCCAGGATGTTGTGTGTTCGCTGATAGTCGCCAGAAACAGACAAACTATATTTAAAACCTAGGTCAATTAGGTTCTGGCGACTGTAAGAGATGGCGGCGTTACAAACATTCAGAAATATCCACATTAAAAGTAAAAACGAGCACCAAACTGGAGAGCTAAGAGCCGCTGCACCCGTGCGTGCCGCCATCTTGTATCTTGATGACCTTGTAGTACCATATCACCCTATTAGAGCACTTCGCTCTCGCTCTGCAGGCCTACTTGTTGTTCCTAGAGTATTTAAAAGTAGAATGGGAGGCAGAGCCTTCAGTTTTCAGGCCCCTCTTCTGTGGAACCAGCTTCCAGTTTGGATTCAGGAGACAGACACTATCTCTACTTTCAAGATTAGGCTTCAAACTTTCCTTTTTGCTAAAGCATATAGTTAGGGCTGGACCAGGTGACCCTGAATCCTCCCTTAGTTATGCTGCAATAGACGTAGGCTGCCGGGGATTCCCATGATGCACTGGGTGTTTCCTTCCCACTGTCACCAAAGTACTTGCTCATAGGGGGTCATATGATTGTTGGGTTTTTCTCTGTATGTATTATTGTATGACCTACTGTACAATATAAAGCGCCTTGAGACAACTGTTTTTGTGATTTGGCGCTGTATGAATAAAATTTAAATTGAACTGAAATTGAATTGAAACATGTTGTCCACCCTGGAGGAAGTGTAGTTAACTCGGTGGGTGCAATATTTACCAGAACTGCTTCAGGCCTATAACAATTTTGCCCATGCATCTAAAGGTTACAACCCCCACTCCTTGATGTTTGGATGGAATTTGGATGGAATGCTCGTCTGCCAATTGAGCTGTCTATCATCACCCTCCCTACCCCGGATCCAACGGCACCTCCAACGCTTACCTCCCCTCTGATGTGGACATCGGGTCAGCTGGAGGTGCAGTCGAAGATTGCAGCGGTCCCAGATCAGATGTACACACTGGAACTCTTTCCCATGTTGCTGTCTGTGTTTATTGTGCTATGGTGTGTTGATATCTGTGCATTCCTGTATTATCCTTCTGTGTTGTACATTTCGAGGTTTTTTCTCCTCTCTACCTAGCCTGACCTGTCTCCCCAATGTGATGTTTGTGTATTGTATGTACGGTCGGCAAGGTCTGTCATCTCGGTTGTGGGCAAAAGACCTGCAACTGACAAATAAAGGCTATCTCATCATATCTCATCTATGAGGATAAAGAGAGCCACAGAGCCAACAACCACCCAAGAGTGGGTTAAGAGACATCATGAACACCTGAGGCTGACATGCCAAATGGTGAAGAAGAGCAGGGAGAAGGCTGCAAGCCGGATGAAGGACAGGTATGATGTTGGAGCTAGAGCAGCTCCATTGCTCCCAGGAGAAAGGGTTTTAGTCCATACAACAAGAAGAGACGGACATGGTAAACTGGGAGGAAGAGATCCAAATCATAGTCGGTCAGCCAAACCCTACAAATCCAGTTTACAGAGTTCAGCTGGACGGTAAGAATGTTAGAGTGGTTCATCACAATCATCTGCGCTTATGTACTTTTCTACCTTCTGATAACTATGCAACAAGAGGTGATGCCCCAGAACCAGAGACTACTGCCACGCAATGTTCCCTCTAAGCAGCGCGCGTGCGTCAACACAGAAACAAAAGGCCCGCCACAGAGCTCATTTACACGTTTAAATGCGATGATTAAATTATATTACAAACATGAACATGACAACGCACGCGCTTTAATGTTTATATACTTACGTGTTGGCAGTAGCGGTTTTTGATACGGGCAACATGGGCGGTTGCCCGGGTGACCCTTGGGTTGGGGGATTTGTGTTCATACTGGAGTGCAAAATTAAAACCAATGGAAGATGGACAAGAAAAGTTCAAAGCCATCAGGTCCTCAGTTTAGAAAAAATAGAAAAGAAGAGGAAGAGAAACAAGCAAAAGATCAGAATCAGAATACTTTATTAATCCCTAAGGAAATGATGTGGGTTACAGTTGCTCCAAGAAGAAATGGTAAAAATAGCAACAGTAACAGACTAAACTCCAAACAATACATTATGTTACAGATTTTAATAGTAATTAGTCATTGTCAGTTGTTGATTTGTCCTGTTCTCATTGTATGATGAATTATGATGGCTGTTTGGTAGCTGTTTGCATACTATGCACACTCTCTCTCTCTTCATGTGTGTGTGTGTTTCTCTGGTGAAATTCAGTATTGTTCCGTCAACAGTTTTATGTTAATGTAAAATCCTTAATATTATACACACATTTATACACACACATAAAGTTTGATGTGGAATGTCCGCCCAGGGCACCAAACAGGCTAGGACCGCCACTGCGTGTTGGAACACAACTTCCACTCACGTCCTTCACAATAAGAGCTCCAGTCTGAAGGCTGCACCCGGACAGTCGTCGTTTACATTTCTTTCAGCACTAATAACGTGAACCATCATTATTACTGATAAAAACACGTCGATGGTCTGCTACACGTGACGCACACGGCACGTGGCGTGTCCCCGTGCTTTTATTTTGAAGGCGTCGTCGTGTTTCCTGAAGAGACGAAAGTAAAGAGCACTCCTCAGTAACTTCCGGTGTGCCTTCGTCAGGTCTCCGCGGTCCTGCTGAGTGTGTGTGTCACAGTGTTACACACACACTCAGCACTGCAGGCACACCTGTTCAGGTGTGTGAGGAGCTTCCTGTCAGACTGAAGCAAGTGCGTGTTCACACTCATGTTCCTGAATCCATCACTCTGCTGCTGGAGGCTCCTGCACGCGCTCAGTTTGGACTCACCTGGGCTCGTGCTCACACATGGATCCTGATCCAGGTCCAGACCTGACTGTGGTCCTCCTGGGGAACTGTGGAGTGGGTAAAAGCGCTTCAGGAAACACGGTTTTGGGCCGAGCGGCGTTTGAGTCAAAGACGTCCTTCAAGGCGGGAGAGAGCGAGATCAGAGAGGAGGCGGGGCGAGTGTTCGGGAAGGTGATCCGCGTCATCGACACTCCGGGAATACTGGGACGAGAGGAGCCCGTCGGGAGGTGCTGTCGGCACGTGCTTGAGTCCCCCGGCTCTCACCTGTTCCTGCTGGTGGTTAAAACGGACCGATTCACTGCCGAGCAGGAACGTGGCGTGGAGGCGGGGCTCGCAGCGGTGGGAGGGCGGGGCTTCAGCCGCTGTTACCTGCTCTTCACGGGTGGAGATGCCCTGAAGAACACGTCGCTGCACGACTTCATCTACCAGGACCGGCAGAGTCCGCTCCCTGGCGTGGTGGCGAGGTTCTCCGGGAGGGTTCACCTGTTCAACAACGAGGACGCAGGAAGAGAGCAGGTCCGAGAGCTGCTGCTGAAGGCGGGGCTTCTTCGCTGCCCACCAGGTAAGACAGGAACTGCACGCTCACACAGACTGTACACTGAAGATGGTCACATGTTTGTGTCTGTGTCCTGCAGCTGAGTGTGTGGGGTCAGAGGTCAGGAGGATCCTTCTTATCGGTCCTCCTGGAGGCGGGAAGAGTTCTGCTGGGAACTCCGTGCTGGGCCGCCGCCACTTCGAGGTGGACCGCGACTTCCACGGAGGCGGGAGAGGACACACGTGCGGCGAAGCAGAGGGGGGGCGGGTCTTCATGGTGGACTCGGCGGGACTCTCGGGTGAAGGTCTGACCCGGGAGCAGCTGCTCCGCGACGTCGAGAGCGCCGCCCGGCTCGCCGATCCGGGACCTCATGTGGTGGCGGTGGTGGTGAAAATCGGCCAGCTTTCAGCCGCAGACTCGCGGGCGCTCGCCCTCCTGACCGAGCTGTTGGACGGCGTGGCATCCCGACACGCCGCTGTGCTGTTCACTCACGGAGACGCTCTGGGAGAACGCCGTCTGCAGGACGCGATCCGGGCGAGCCGCCGCGTGTCAGACCTGGTGTCCCGCTGCCGGGGGCGATACTGCGTGCTGGACAACACTCGCTCAGGAGAGCGGGCGCAGGTGGAGCGCTTTCTCCACCTCGTAGACGACATCGTCAGAGAGAACGATGGACGCCACTGGAGCTGGGACGAACTGAGGTCAGGTGACTCGGGGGACACTTCCTGTTCGAACAACGTTGTCGAGCATGCGCTCGCCGCGAGGACTCCTCCCTCTCTGCTGAGCGTGTGCTGGCGTCTCCTGTGTCTGAGCGCGCTCTTTGTGAGGCGTCATTTCCACTGGATTTAAATGATGGCGACAGATGAAATCTTTGGATTATGTCTGTTGTCATGAATCAAACCAGTAAAATAAGATGTGCTCGCACCTGTCTGTTGGCGTTGATCAGTAACTCCTTCACGTGAACTCGTCTGTGCTGCCGGCGGTGATCGCTGGTCTCGGTTTCCAATATTAATAATAAACATCATGTTTGACTCTTTATTATGTACTTATTAGTTTTTGGTTGGATTAAGTTTGATATTCATTAGATCAGTGCCTCTTTAGTCATTAATTTGATTATTTAATATTAACGGTTTAATTTAATCATTGTCTCTGCTGGTTTTTGTTAATGTTTCTAGCAAACTATGCCTGTTATGTTTATTGCCTCATTTGTTGCAGCTTAATTTTTTAGACGACATTCTGGCTGCAACAGCTGCCAAAAATTTACTGCAAATATGAACTTTTGAATAAAAAAACATGTTTTGTATTATACAGCTCTTCTGTGCTTTGTCAATAGGAGACGGTAATCAAGCTTATTTGAATTGTATTTTAACAGGTTTAAATTATATTTGTTTTATTTCAATGTAATTATTCTGCAAAAACCAAAGTTCACTGAATTTTAATTCAATTCAGTTTTATTTATATAGCACCAAATCACAACAAATGTCGACTCAAGGTGCTTTATATTGTACATTTCTCAACAAAGTAAACCGTTATATATTCTACATTATCACTGTATTTTCCACAGTGAAATACTGGCAACCACAGCTGCCAGTATTTTACTGTAATATTCAACTTTTTAGTATGATACTGTATTATTTTATACAGTCTCTCTATATTTAACGAAGTGTTAAAACTGTTGTTTTCACATGAATTACCCATAAACAATTTTACAATTTAATTTTAAATTCATAGTCATTTACTGAAAAAAATAAAATAAAATAATTATTTACTGTGAAATTTATGGTTGCCAAAATAGTTTTGTGTTCTACATTTACAGTTTATTTTTTACGTTGATTTCTACAGCATTTTTTTTTTTTTTTTTTTCAGTGTAGGGCAGATCCTTTTAGGCCAGCATGAAATTCTAGCTGTGATAACAGGATGTCCTGGTCGACCGTGTCAAAAGCTGCTGACAGGTCCGACAATAAAAGGGCAGCAGGGCTGCCAGAGTTAAAAGAATATTATTAAAAATCCTTAAAAGTGCCGTCTCAGTGCTATGAAGTGTTTTAAAGCCAGATTAACATTTTTCAGAGATGTTAAAATCAAGGTGGGCCTGCAACTGTAAGTAGACTTTCTCCAAAACTTTCGACAGAAAAGGAAGCTTTGAGATTGGCCTGTAGTTGGACAGAACAGTTGGATCCAGGTTATGTTTTTTAAGAAGAGGCTGAACTACAGCTTGTTTAAAGCATGATGGGACGCAGCCTGTAGCAAGGGACGTATTAATTAATATTAATTAATATTAATTAATTAATAAAAAGCCCAACAGTATTAAAGTGTTTTTAAGCAAGCTTAGGGGGAGACAATCAGAGGGGCAGTGTGATGATCTTAGGTTATGAACTACCTCAGTCAAGTCATTAAGGGAGATGGGATCAAACTGCTCTAAGACAGCTGAGCACACAGGAGAAGGACTCGGATCTGAGGCAGCAGACGACGAGACGAGAGCCCTAATCGATAGGATCTTGTTGTTAAAAAAATGCTAAAAAAAAAAATCATCACAAATACTTGGTGAAGAAATGACTCCAGCATTATCACATGAACTAAGAAATTAAACAAGTACCTGAGGCCTGTGACTGTTTACTGACGCTAAGTTTGAGGCAAACTGTGTCTTTACAAACATGACGTGTGTCCATGCTTTCATTTAATGGTGTCGTGTTTCCTGAAGTGACGTAATGAAAGTAAAGCACAGTCCTCGGTAACATCCGGGGAGTCGCGGTCACCTACTCTGAGCTGTTTTCCCCTGAACAGGTGAGTCCTGCTGAGTGTGTGTCAGTGTTACACACACTCAGCACTGCAGGGACACCTGTTCAGGTGTGTGATGAATTTCAGTCAGACTGAAGCAGGTATGTGTTCACACTCATGACTGTCCCGGGAATCAGAACCAGAAAAACGACATTTAAATGGTTACCATGGCGAGTTTAAGTCCATTTTAAAGGAGCGAGAGAAAAACAGTTTTCAGTTTTCAGGCCCCTCTTCTGTGGAACCAGCTTCCAGTTTGGATTCAGGAGACAGACACTATCTCTACTTTCAAGATTAGGCTTCAAACTTTCCTTTTTGCTAAAGCATATAGTTAGGGCTGGACCAGGTGACCCTGGATCCTCCCTTAGTTATGCTGCAATAGACGTAGGCTGCCGGGGGATTCCCATGATGCACTGAGTGTTTCTTCTTCACTCACTATGTGTTAACAGACCTCTCTGCATTGAATCATACCTGTTATTAATCTCTGTCTCTCTTCCACAGCATGTCTTTATCCTGTCTTCCTTCTCTCACCCCAACCGGTCGCAGCAGATGGCCCCGCCCCTCCCTGAGCCTGGTTCTGCTGGAGGTTTCTTCCTGTTAAAAGGGAGTTTTTCCTTCCCACTGTTGTGGGATTGTATGATTGTTGGGCTTTTCTCTGTACCTATGAAGCGCCTTGAGGCGACTGTTGTTGTGATTTGGCGCTATATAAATAAAATTGAATTGAATTATCCCAGTTTTAATCTCTTTACATTTCCTACCAGTACATTTTAGAATTTATTTTAAAAATGTAATCCTTGGTGGTCAAGCCCCAGCCTGTATTTCTGAACTTCAAGAACCCTACATCTCTTGCAGTTTTGGATCTTCCAGTCAGAAACTGTTACAAGGTGTGAAAAAAGGTCATTATCAGCAGAGGTTTCAGGTAAAACCATTGTGAGACCCTGCCTCACCCTATCATGAAACTTATGATAGTGTCTGGGATGGCATCTCAAAACCGGATTGTAGGAGGCAGACCTCTTTCAATCCATCTGTTTTCTCTGTCCAAAATCTTGTCCTGTTGATGTGGCTCTTCTATCTTGTGGCTCTTTGGTTTCTCCAATGTAGAGTTCTGAGCATTCCTCGCTGCACTGCACATACACTGCGTTGTTAAGTTTGTGTTTGGGATGAACCAGTTTGTGTCTGAGTGTGTGGCTAGGTCTGAAGTACACTGGGATGTCGTGCTTGGAGAAGACTCTCCTGAGTTTCTCTGATAAACTTGCTACATCAGGGATGATGATGTTGTTCTGTTTGTCCTTCTGATCCTCCCTCGTTGGTGTCTGATGTTCTTTTCTGTGCATCTTTGCTATTCCAAGTTTGTGTTCCAGAGGGTGGTGGGAGTCAAAGAGGAGGCACTAGTCTGTGTGTGGGCTTCCGGTAAACTTCACTGTTGGCCATTTACCATTTACTCCAGTATGAACACCCATCGCTCAACTTGAGGATCACCACAACATGATCTAACAGACCGACACCTTAGTTCACAGATTCGATTTGTCTAGGGTGTATTTCTGAGATTTCACACAACCCAGGATTCAAATCATGAATCCATGATGGGCTTGGATTTACAACATTATAAACGAAATATTTATATTTGGAAGCAGTCGGACCCCCTCCCCTTTCGACGGGTTGTGTGTGAGACCCTAACCCTTTAAATCATCAAACTGTAAATTATAAATTGTTATTGATCCTTTACCCCTGGCCCTACAGTGTATATTTATTTTCTTACTCTTCTTATATTTATCGTTTGTTTACTTGCACTGCTGAAACTGGAGCCTCGTCGTCTCGTCTCTCTGGACTGTCTGTAGCGGAGATGACAATAAAGTTTACTTTGACTTCAGCAGCGAGCACGCGCACCGAGGGCTCTCGCGCTCACTTTTCGCGTATAAAATTTCGAAAAAACATCGGTGCAAATTATAAGTCTGTATCATGATGTCTGGTGTTTTCGTGTTTGTTGGTTTGTTTTTATTTTGTTTTATTTTGCGAGTTGGTTATTAGACGCTGCTCCCCGCCGCCCCGCCCTCTCCTCCCTGTGCAGCAAGCAGCAGGCGCACCTCGCAAACGGAGGGCGCCCTTACTCCCAGCAGATAGAAAACCGATCGGTGCCTGTGACATTCCCAATATGCGCTGGCTGACGTCGGGGCAGCATGAGTACGAGCATTTCTTTTTTTTTGCTGATGCCCGTGATGCCGCCCCCCACCACGATGCCGCCCCGGGCAACCGCCCGTGTCGCCCGTATCAAACACCGCTACTGATAATACCTCCCACCCACTCCATGACATGCTGGCTATCACAGCAGCAGTGGGAGAGTGAGATTACCAGATGAACATAAACACGCACCATCTAACACACTGTGAACACTGCAATAGTTACAGCCTTTTCACACACGCTCTTTTCTACTCTGGAATATTCTCGTCAATTTTCTTGATATTTATTTGTAATCCTCTCTGTTAATCCTTGGTATTTATAATTGAGTGATCTGCATACGTTAGTGCTATTTCTTAAATGTGTAAAATCTGTAACATATTGTATTATTTGGAGTTTAGTTTGTTACTGTTTTTACCATTTCTTCCTGGAACAACTGTAACCCACAAAGTTTCCTTAGGGAGTAATAAAGTATTCTGATTATGATTGTTTCAGGATGACCTGCCATTATTCAATGACACATCTGCTTACCTGTATCTTTGGCACCTGATGGCTTTGAACTTTTCTTGTCCATCTTCCATTGGTTTTAATTTTGCACTCCAGTATGAATTTTTAAGCAGCAGATCAGAGATCATCTTTCAACTCTCTGAGAATGCTACTCAGGGCCATTGATCAGTGATCATGTGGAGGGTGTGGAGGATAAGAGAGGCACGGACGGGACTCTCTCTCTTTAGCCTTCAGCCATGAACATAGACAAGGCAGTTCATATGGCTCATCTTCATTTACACACAGCGCACCTCCATCTTTCCGGCGCCGTAGGAAAGCCCATAACAAACACCGTGATGACGTCACGTACCTCAACGTCTCGACCAAAGTTACCCCGTTACCACGAGTAAGGGCGCCAGCAGATATAATAATTTCACCTGAAAATAGAAACCAGGTTAATGAGAAAGAGAGAAAATTCAGATGATCAGTGAGAGTGATGCTTTTAAATAAGTCGTCAGCTGACGTTTCCTCTGCACAGTGAAGCTCCTCCACTTTAGGCTGAACGGTTTATTACAGCGCAGATTCTTTCTCCACTCCGAGATCTCACTGTGATTGGATAGTGAAGCAGCAGGTGTGGCAGGTACAGCAAACTGAGTTTCCGGTAGGGCATTTCGCACCTGTGTTAAACACAGTCGGTGTTTCCCTGCACTGGTTGGGTAGAGACGAGGTCTTTCCAGAGTTTGAGGATCCGGACTCGGAGCTGAAGTTGTCCGGCAGAAGCAGCAACAAGCGCAGATGGCAGCGAGTGTACCGCCAGGTGAGTCGGTGGGCTTTATTTTACCTGCGGATACCGACAGCGCCAGGATCCGGAGTTTCTCGCTGAGGGAGAACCTGTTAGACCAGTGTTGTGCCAAAAACTGATTTCCAGTGTTTCCGTGTGTTTTAATGCGTAACGTCTTTACTTTATATTGGTAAAGAGACGCTAGTGGACAAGATTTACAAAGCGGTTATACATAAAACTATAGTTTTATGTATAAAGTAACTTGGTATACCAAGTAACTTTATAATTAGTGTACCTACATTATAACCAATCCGGTCCTTTTTGGTCACTTAAACTATTGTTGTATTTCTCTGCTGTCCTCTTGGCCAGTTTCCTCCCAAAAAACACATTTTTAATGCCAACCAGATTTTTTTTTACTAGATAAATAAAGGATATATAAAAGTCACAGAACAAATATGTAGTTTTTACTAGATCATCAGTAAGAACTCTTTCATTTATCTGTGTGTCTGAATAGTGGGGGCAAGGAGAAACAGTAAGGAGGAACCTGTGAGCTGTAAGTCCAGATGTTTGTATAAACACACACAGCTGTCGCTGAACCTGAGATAAAGAGTCAGTTTAGGGAATCAAACAGTGAGCTGACATGTGTGTCTGTGTTCAGTGAGGCTGGTTCTGGTTGGGAAGACTGGAGTAGGGAAGAGCTCCAGTGGAAACACCATCCTGGGAAAGGACGTCTTCAGAGCAGCAACTGGTTCTGCCTCAGGTAACACACACACACACACACACACACACACACACACACACACACACACACACGAGGGTGTGTGTGTGTGTTCAAGAACAGGGATCAGTGAACAGTGATTCTTGGTCCACACTGTTCATTCCTGGTTGGAGTAAAGTTAGAAGACTTTAAGTAAGTCATTCCTGAATGACAGTTCAACAGTTGGAGGCTGTACCAGTGCATAGAGCTGAGCACGGAAGCTGGTCGGCCTGCATTCCTGTCCTCACCTGTGGCAACGAGCTATGGGCAGATACAAGCTGCAGATAAGGACTAAAGATGGCACGATTTCACTTTTTTATGTCCGATACAATATCATAAATTTGGATATCAGCCGATACCGATATAAATCCGATATAGTGTTTTTTAATCAATAAAACATTTTTTTATTATCTTGCTACGTTTTGTATAAGTTCATACTCAAGTTTAAAAAAACGAAACTAAAGCTATTCTGTTATACCCGTATGCAAAAAACACACTGCACCCAAAATATGTCATAGATCAGCAAAACTGATCAATCTAATAAACTTAAACCTGCTCCATCCTCCCTATTCTGGTATTTTAAAGAGTACTTAGCAGAAATATTAAGCAACCTAACTAATAGGGCTGCAAACTCCCAGCAAAAAATAAAAAAAACGACGGAACCACCCTCCACCTCATGATGCTTAACCGATGAAATCAACTTTAATTTAATGCACGTGTAAAAAAAAAAAAAAAAAAAAAAAAAAAAATGCACATAGATAAATTATTTTTCAAGAATAATTAAATAGATTCAACATCTTTTTTCAACAGAACTGCACAGATGGTACCTTCCCAAAGGAAAAAGTACTATAGCTTACTAGGGTATATTAGACTTAACAGTTACTATATACAGTAATGGACTTCTATATATTTTACATCATATTAAAACTTTGGTTGTAAGATTCAGATAATTATTTATTAAAAGCTCGACATTTAAAATGAGAATAAGAAAGAAAAGTATGTCTTTGTGCCCCCTTTTCCCTGTTCATGCCCTATCGGCCCCCCTGGCTAAACTTTGCTAGATCCGCCCCTGCACAGTTACCAGCCGTCAGCTGCACAGAAAAAGATCCTGGTGTAGAAAGTAATATTAAATAAATTCTAACAACAGCTGATCAAGCTTAAACGTGCTGCTGTTGTTCAGCTGCTGGTTTCCTCTTTCTGGTGCAAAGTGGGCCAAAAACAAAGAAGAGAGACGGACTCGCGACAGAAAAGCCGATCAGCTGATCATTGATCAGTTTCATGATTGAAGTAGCAGCAGG
Source organism: Perissodus microlepis (assembly GCF_051167445.1). NCBI lineage: Eukaryota > Metazoa > Chordata > Actinopteri > Cichliformes > Cichlidae > Perissodus > Perissodus microlepis. The sequence continues at coordinate 33,647,355 of NC_140470.1, read as the reverse complement.
AGAGAAAGAGAGAGAGAGGCAGTTGCTCCATATATCGGTTGTTAAGCTTAACTGGGAATGCTTTACAAACATTCAGAGATGGACTTACACACTTGCTTTACTTGTCTGGATGCGTTTCTCTGAGATTAAATGCCGGTTTGGTAGCGAGCCTCCAAATGCTCAACCAGACCGCTGACAGGTCTCGTCAGCCGCAGCCGCTCTATCGCCCTCCGACGTGCTACGGTTATGAGCTGAGTAACACCATGTTTTGTGAGGTGCTTTTTTGATATTTAATGGATCGGATTACATTTGTTGTTTCTCTCCGATATCCGATCCAGTAATTTAGGTCAGTATCGGACCGATACCAATACGTAATATCGGATCGGTCCATCTCTAATAAGGACAGACTGGAGCGTTTACCTCAGAAGAGCTGCCATGTGTGTCTATGCCGTTTGTTAGAGAGTATATCATCTGCACTCTGATGAAGAGGGTGAAATGATTATTTATGTTTAGACAAGCCAAGAGTTTCCATGAAGTTCACTTTTTTAAAAACAAGAGTCTAACGTGTGTTTCCTCCTCAGTGACGGCTGAGTGCTCCAAGCAGCAGGAGAAGCTGTTCCAGAGGACCATCTCTGTGGTGGACACTCCCGGCCTCTTCGACACCACGATGTCTGAAGACGCCGTGAAGAGGGAGATCTCCAAATGCATCAACATGTCGGCCCCGGGGCCCCACGCCATCCTGCTGGTCATCAGGGTGGGACCCTTCTCAGCAGAGGAACGAGACGCCGTGAAGAAGGTGGAGGAGATCTTTGGAGAGGGTGCCTGGAGGTACACCATGATCCTCTTCACCCACGGAGACAAAGTCAAAGCAGACTTTGATCACATGTTGAAGACAGCAGGACGTGAGCTGCAGGAGGTCCTGATGAAGGCTGGAAACAGATACCACGTCTTCAACAATCTCAGAGCCAACGACCGTGGTCAAGTCCTGGATCTGCTGAAGAAGGTCGACAAGATGGCGGCCGACCACGGAGGAGACTTTTACTCCAACTACACCTACCTGCAGGTGGAGGAGATGCTGAAACAGACAGAGTCAGCGCTCAGAGAGTTCTACGAGAAGAAGCTGACAGAGGAAATCAAAGCAGTGGAATTAAAGTACGAGAAGAAGCTGAAGGAGGCTCAGGAGGAGAAACAGCAGGTGGAGAAGGAACGGCAGTCTGAACTGCAGGAGGTGCGGCGATATTATTGGGCTTTAGCGAGCGGAGTCCGTCAGGTCGTGGAGCAGGTGGCCAAAGATGCCTCCTTTGATAAAATCCTTAAAAAGTTCCACGAGAAGCTGAGGCTGAACTGAGCTGCTCACACTTCCTCAGCAGACTGAAGGTTCACTCTCATCCTTCATCTGTTCTGTTTAATCCATGATGGTAGTGCATCCAGGTCATGTGATCACTGTCATGGAAGCCCATGAGTGGACAGACTGACATCAGACTCCAGCAGCCTGTTTTGTGTACATGTTTATGCATCTTCTCTTGTTCTTTTTCTATGTGTGATGAAAATGAATCCTCTGTTCACTTTAATGTTACACTGAGTGAGGAGCTGTAAAGAAACAGGACGTTTATGAATCCCACGGAAACCGTGATCAACCTCGATCTTAATGACAGACTTTCAGCCGTTCATGTGCAGATGGAGAAATGATGCCATGCTCTGAATCTGTGCTAGTTTAACGTGTGGCCAAAGTGCATCGTGACCAGTGTCTCATAAGGAAATGTAGCATCTATGAACGCATCTTCATGTTTGTCTCATGATTTTGATGTATTTTGTGTAACATGGAGAAAGTGCCACACCATACTTCACTGTCAAAGTTTGTTTAATGTCACTTTTTATTACTGACAAAATAAAAAGATGAAATTTTCCTGTTTTTCTTTTTCTTTTTTTTTATCCCTCATATTTTGGCTGCGTTCACGCTGCAGGTGAAAGACTTTTCTGACCCTCTGTGACCATCTATCCGATCATGCTGTGACAGTGTGAACGGGACAAATCCGATATTTTCAAATCCGATCTGGGTCACTTTCGTATGTGGTCCTGAATCCGACACATATCCGATGTTTTAGAAAGCGACTGCTGTTTGATGGTCACGTCGCATTAAATCCGTCTTTTACGTCACCGACACAAGACAGACGTCGATTATCAGCGCCGGAGAAGACCTCGCGAACGCTTCCTGGCCATCCAGTGTAGATATCAGTGAAACTGTTGAGACGACAACGTTGGAGAAACGTGAACATTTTATTTGTACTGTATAATCTGCAGATTCTGACAGAAATCTGTAACTATCCTTTGAAGCACCGCTCCTCTAAAACAGCAATAAGGATCATTATTAGGCCAAATGTAAATAACAAAAAACTTTATAACTTAAAGCAAAATTGGGAAACGTAAAGTCAGAAACAAGTCTTTATATTAAGGCCATCAGTCAAACATACTGTTGGTCTGGGTCTAAACAGAGCGCGCTGTGTGTGACGTCTTCTTTTGCGCATGCGGCCGCTTTGAGCGCTCACACTAGAGCGCGTTTGCTGTCAGATTTTATTTGTAGTGTGAACAAGCAGACAAAAAAATCGGATTTGATAAAAAAAATCTGAATTGATCATTAAGACCTGCAGAGTGAACGTAGCCTTAGTTTCATCCAAATCTCTTTGGCGCCCCCTGCTCTGACAGATCGGTGCTAGAATCAGAATGTCTTTATTGTCGTTGTCACAGGTACATCGAAATTAAAAATAGGGATAATGCACTGATCAGGGACTAACAATATCAAAATATAAATAAAACAATAAAATCAATAAATAAAGTACTTAAAGTGCTAATAAGAATAGTATTAGCAAACATTCACATACATGCCTGCATACTGACTCCTGGACCGGCTGGCTGAGAGGAGTTTGTGCAAACGCTGAAGTTACAGGTAAATGTTTGTTTCTTCACAGCTTCAATAATCAGTCATCAGTACATCAGCACAGAGACAGCATCTCCATCAGTATGGAGGGTCTCAGGTGCCAAATTTAATCATCTTGTAAAATTAAAATATGACAGAAAAAGGTAAAGTATAAAATACTTTACATTCAATAGTCAACTAGTCGAAAGGAGCCAGCTGAGGCGGTTCGGGCATCTGACAAGGATGCCTCCTGGGCGCCTCCTGGGTGAGGTGTTCCGGGCATGTCCCACCGTGGGGAGGCCCCGGGGCAGACCCAGGACACGCTGGAGAGATTATATCTCTCGGCTGGTCTGGGAACGCCTTGGTGTTTTACCTTCACAGACTCCTTAATTTTTTCCTAAAAATAATGATCATATTTCTCACAGAATTACACTGCATGAAAGGTAACAGTGAGGTCAAGGACTACCAGTGTTGGGTGAGTTACCCTAAATTAGTAACTTAGTTACATTACTAGTTACTTCTATCAAAGTATCTCAGTTACTTCAAGTTACTCATTACTTTCAAAGTAACTAGTTACTAGGGAAAGTAACTTTGGTTTTACTCAGAATTCTCTTGTTAATGTGTTGCTTCTGTAACTGGATACCAGCCAGACTGCCAGTCTTCTAGCTTGCTTACATGTTAGCACTATCCTGCCACAGTGCACTGTGCCACCTACCAACAGAAAGGAAAAGATAATGTGCATATTTCCACGAGAGAAATCCCACGCCTGGACCGCCGTTGACTGCCGCCATGATTCTAGCCTACGTCACAGCGTCATGTGTGCTTCTTACATCCAACACAAAAACTGCAGTCGTGGTGCTTTGATTGTACTCAGAACTCGGAAATTCTGCCTTCAGAGTAGGAAGATGTAGGAACACCAGACTGCAGATGAGCTGCATACAGGGCTGCTCTTGCTCTTGACGAAGGCGGTCGCACTTTTCTCCTCTCCTCCTCTCCCTTATCTTCCCTGCTTAGCCTCTTGTGTCCTCGTCTAGTCTCGTGTTTTTTGTATTTTCCCTGGAACACTCTCTCACAGTCTGTTCTCTAAAACCTAAAAGAGGAATTATGGATTTGATCAACTGGTCCCTAAATGCAATCGACACCCCTTTCTCAACGAGAAGTCTGGGCTCGGGTGAGCCTGAGTGCTGAAGATATCTACCTATTCAGAACCATGGTAACAGGGTTCTGGCTGATCGGAGCTGGCTTGGCCCTGACTTATCGAAGAATTAAGAAAGAACCGGCTGTTCAAACCCCCACAAGGCTGCCCGCTGGGATTGAAACGATGGGACGAGGCGTGAGTTTCTCAAAATGGGCTCATTGAGTGCAGCACGGATAAGATCTTGGAGAGGCTACGGCTGCTGTGAATAATCAGAATAAGAGCGTACATTGGATCACATCTTGGAGCAGCTCACTGCGGTCATGAGTTCTCAGAATCGGCTCCTTGAGCACAAGAATGACAACATCACAGAGCGTAAGTTTGATAACATCATGGCGAAGCTCGCGGCTCTCCAACGGGAGATTAAGAGACCAGTGTTGGACTGTTAAAGAACAGCTTTGAAATTCATATGAGTTGTTCGCACTAAAGTAAAAACCACCATCACTTCATGCGGAGACCCTCTCGGCGCCAGCATAGCACACTGTCTGAGGCTTCTCAAGGCTGGAGCTGAACAACAACACCCTGATAACAACTGTGTTTAGTCTGTTCTTCCCATTCCACGCAAGGCCACCTGGGTTGGCTGGAAGACTGTTTACTGGCAGGGCGAAGGACCCTGGCTGTGTCCGAATTCAGGGGAAGGATGCTTAAAATGCCATATTTGGATGCAATGACGTCACAGCGACGCGACGAAGGCTGTCCAAATTCAAAGAGTGCTCATAATGTGGTGACAAATGCGTCCTACTTTTCCCCAAATTTGAAGGATGGGTCCGATGTATCCTTCGTGTCCTACTATACACTCAGAGAAATAAAGGTGCCAACTGGAACCAAAAGTGGTTCTTTAGACTGATGCCATAGAAGAACCTTTTTTGGTGCCACAAAGAACCTTTCAAACAATGGTTCTTTGAAGAACCATTTCTTTCAGTGGTTCATTAAGAACCATTAAAGGTGCCCCAAAGAACCATCAAGAAATGGTTCTTTGGGGCACCTTTAATGGTTTTTCAAAGAACCTTTTTAAAAATGGTTCTTTAAAGAACCATTTTAAATCTTTCAAAATAAAATGTATCATAAATTGAATTTGGGTAGGGTAAAATAAATACGAGCACAGCATAGACATATATTAATGGTTTATTGTCGTTTTGTAGTTACCAAAAGACAAAAAGGCATTTGAACCCTCAGCACAACATCACTACTAATACATGTCACATATTAGTGTTTTAAACAGTAATAATTAAATATATTTGCTATACTATAAATAAATATATATAAATACTACATCTATAGATAACAACAACAATTAATACATGTATTGTTTAATTAATAAAACATCAGAAAGATAAAAACACATTAGAAATAGCAATAGCTTCATAACAGACCAATAAATCAAGACATTTTCATCAGCAGATGTTTGCATGTTCAGTAAAAATATTTCAACAAGTTTTTGATTGAAATGATCAATGAACTTCAGCCTTACGCTATGTAACGTGTATTTCTTTCAAAATAAGAGCCTAACCCTAATAATACCTAATAACCCTAACCCTCTCCTTGCTCAGGGGTACCTCAGGGTAGCTGTTCAGGGGATTGGAGCCTCCGACCTTCCAATCATCCCTGCCCCGTCATTATATAGTTCATACTACTAACAGCAGCATCACATTCTTGATACCACATTACAGCCACAACACCTTGTCATAGCAACACTAACTAAACCATACACAGTAAATGTATTTACCTTCTCTAGTTCTGAACTAAATATGTTTGAGCTTGGTAGCAGTCATCCTGTTTTGTTATTTACTGTCCAACTAAATAACTCCAAATTATGACAAGTTTTTAATTGTTGGTGATATTAATGTATATTGTCCTACTAAACCACTGGAGAGGGATGTTTTCAAACCTGCTCTATGCTTTCAGCCTTTTGCAGTCTGTCACCAAACTCATTTTAAACTGTGGGCCACATATGACTTACTTTGACCTCACGTGGGCCGGACCAGTAAAAGCGCCCTTTCTGTTAGTGTAACAAAGTCTAACTATGCATTTAATCTGTGGGATAAATTCATATAAGAAGAATAAGAAGTGTAATTTTAAAATGATGTCTCAGTTTGTCTACACGGTAAAGAAATGCTGCCGTAGTGGATGAAAAAAGGCTGTCAGCATGACTGTTTGGTCCTAAACTGTAAGAAAAAGATCGATTGTAAAAAAAGAGAGAGAGGGTATATGGTATACTGGATAGTTTAAAGAAAACAGGAAGTTTTCCATTATTTATTTGTTTAACTATTGCCTAATTATTTATGTTTGACACCCCTGAGTTAGAAGAATAGTATTCACGGCAAATCACGGGCTGATGTTGCGTGCAAGTTTTTAAAGAGTTCCGTTTAAGAAGTTGTTTTATTTTGAAGGAGCTATAATGTTTCCGGTCCTGTAGGGACACGGACCACAGTGAGGAGCGTCGCACTAACGCAGAGAGGTCCGTGTGTTTTCTCGTGCGTGTCGGACCCGTACGATGATGATGAGGTGAGTCCAACAGTGAGCGGGACTGACCGGGATCAGCGCTGGTCCGGGCGGTCCTGACGCTGCAGTTGCGGTTTTGTTGCTTGGTTACCGGTCCGGGTTTGTTAATGTCATACAGGTGCGCGCTGACTGGGAAACATGTAAAGTACTCAGATTCCAGAGCACAACCTGTAACCTACTGCTTACAGAGGTGGTTTAAAGCCGTTTGGACGGAGCTGCCTCCTCCAGAGAGGACAGAGGGTTCAGAAGGGTCTCGCCTCATATTTAACGCTCTGAGAGTCAGGACAGCAGCAGGAAAGCTCACCTTCTCTTTTCACTGCGACTGTCACCGGTTTACCTGAGGGGCCGTGTGCACCAGTTCGTCCTGTTCTGCAGGTTGATTTGAAACAGGGAGTGCAGAGACTGCATACCTGTGCACACTGAAGGCTGACTGCACGGGGAGGTGGGGGCCGCTGCTCCATAACAACTAAAATGAAGAACGAGTGCACTTATGTGTGTTTGTGCTTGAACTCACACACTCAGGTGTGACACAGGACTGTGATTATACTGCTCTTCATCACTCTGACCTCTGTGTGTCCTCAGGAGGAGGAAGAAGACGCTCCGTCTGACGGTGGATCGACATCTGGGTCCAGGAGTGGCTCAGTCTCCAGGTCCTGATCTCACCGTCGTCCTGATGGGACGCAGCGGAGTGGGAAAGAGCGCTTCTGGTAACACGATTTTAGGACGAGCAGCGTTTGGGTTGAGTGGAGCGTGGGGACCGGTGACGATGAGAATCCAACAGGAAACAGGAACCATTTTAGGAAAGCTGATCCGAGTGATCGACACTCCGGGAATTGTAAGATCAAAAGAGGAACTGAAAACCTTCTGCCAGGGTCTCCTGCAGTCCTCCACCCCTCTGCTGTTCCTGGTGCTGGTTACAACTGGTCGTTTCACAGATGAGGAAGAGGAGGCTGTGCAGGCGGCCATCACAGTCCTTGGCGATGAAGGTCTGGCAAACAGCTTCCTGCTCTTCACAGGTGGAGATGAGCTGAACGTGTCACTGCAGGATCACATCAGCCAGTCTAAGAGAAGCCCACTCCAAGACGTCGTTAAGAAGTTTGGGGACAGGTATCATCTGTTCAACAATGAAGAGCCTGAAGACGAGGGGCAAGTGGGAGAGCTGCTGAGGAAGGCTGAACGCCACAGGACCCGCGAGCTGCTGGGATTCAAAGCAGAAGGTACGTTAGAAACAAGCCCAGGCTCTCCTCAGGTGAGGCAGGCAGACAGGTGAGAGTTCAGGTCGGTCATCCTGACCTCTGACCTGCTGGAAACAGGTCAGAGGTCAGGTGGATCACTGTTAGACAGAAGCAGTGAATCTATAAGAACCGTTCACATTTAGTCCGTTCAGTTTTGGACACATCAGTGTGGTCACCTCAGTATGAGGAGTAATAATCATAACATCAGTATGAGCCCCACGTTTGCCCTCAGAGGGCGTCGTGCTCTCAGCCACGAGGCTGTAGCTGCGTCAGGCTGTCACTGTGTGGAGCAATGAGGAGACTGATTGTGAGGCAGCAGCAGTGTGAGTGCAGACGGGCTGTTTACCTGTCACTGCTCTTCATCATGTTCCTTCTGTCTGTTCTGGTCCAGGTGTCTCCATCGTCCTGCTGGGAAACACCGCTGTGGGCAAAAGCGCTTCTGCTAACACCATCTTAGGCCGAGCGGCGTTTGAGTCGAGGGCTTCCCTCAAAGCGGTGACGACAGGAATCGGAGAGGAAACGGGACAGAGGTTTGGGAAGCGGATCACAGTGATCGACACTCCGGGACTTTTAGGATCAGAGGAGCTGATTGAAAAGTACTACCTGGGCCTGCCCCGCTCCTCCACACCTGTTCTTCTGTCCCTGGTGGTGGTCAGAGTCGGTCGGTTCACCGAGGAGGACCGGAGCGCCGTGGAGACGGCGATCAGAGTCCTCGGGCCTCGGCGGTTTGAGAACAGCTACCTGCTGTTCACAGGAGGAGACGCCTTAAAGGACAAAAGTCTGCAGGACTTTGTTTCTGAAGATGAAGCAGGTCCTCTCCATCAGGTGGTGCAGAGGTTTGCAGGGAGGACTCACCTGTTCAACAATGAAGGAGGAGGACGAGAGCAGGTCAGAGAGCTGCTGCAGAAAGCAGGTAACCTTCACAGCTTCCTGTCTGCCCACAGCAGCTCATTTAAACCCTGTGATAACCTTCATATGCTTCTACACCGAGCCTGTGACAGCATGCTGCGTTCAGGGGAACTAAGACAGGAGCACAGGAAAACCTCGAGTGTCCCAGCTTTCCTCAGGACCCTGAACGCAGCATGTATTTATCTGTTAAAGTCCCATAAATCCACATGTCACATGACCCACGTGTGTCAGCATGGATCAGCTGATCCGTGCACACATATTTAATGACTGCACGAAGGAAAAGATGATCTTAGATCCTCGGGAAGTTTGATCGGTGTGTTCAGGGCCGGATGTCCATGTCTGTAACATGATGTTGTGTGTTTGTGTGTAACGCAGCACATACCTGTGACATACAGATGTTAGGTTTCATTTGCACATCAAAGAAAACTCATTTATGACCTCGCTGAGCCTCATTCCTCTGAACTCGGTGCACAAACTAGAGCTGACGACATGATGAAGTTAAAACATCTCTCGTTTCACATTACACACCACCATGTGTTTCGTGGTGTCACAAAATCCACTGTTCACTCAATATTTTTCATGGTTTGGATGGTCACCACGGCACAGAGAATCCCAGTATGACCAGTGAAGATGAGGCAGAACCAGGTAGCTCCAAACAGAAGGACCAGTCCAAAGTCTGACGCGGCCCAGAAAACTGTACGATGCAAACGATGCAGCAAAGCAGCCTCACCTCAGACTCACACGACCTCTGCTACCACCGACGCCAGAGTCACGTGACAGAGTGTGGGGAGAGTTCACGGGTGAGAAGCAAACAGCGCCGTCAGGTGCTCCAGATGCACCTTAGACCCAAACGTTAGAACAGGCTTTTCCCCGCAGCACGCCACGTGATAAATACAAAGAAAATGGCGGCCGTTCCAACATATTTCTAAAAACGTCCAGTTTCATGCATCGGTCAAAACACGCGACTCCACGACGCCCAGCTGGAAACACTTCACGCAGGTCGAGCTGATCGAGATTCACTGAATTTACAGAAAATGTAAATTTTGTGATTAATATCGTTGTCGGGACGATAGATGTGTGTCGGGATGTAAGAGTTTGGTCTTATCGCACAGCTCCAGCACAAACACATCCTCACATGTAATTATTCACTGAGCTGCTCCTGCCTGAAGCTCCACGTTAGCTTGGACGGGGTTTCTCTCGCTTCTGCCCTCAGCCAGATTCGTCTGAAGTGACTTTTCTACCTGAAGCTCAAAGAAACCCTGAAATCTGAGCTAAGATTCACTCCAGCTCACATTTTACAGTCTGGGGGATATAATGCTGGTCACTGGTGTCGGTCACTGGTGTCGGTCACTGGTGTCGGTCACTGGTGTCGGTCACTGGTGTCGGTCACTGGTGTCGGTCACTGCTCCTCTTTAAACTCGGCTGAACGCTCTGCTGTGTCTCTGCTGCTGTCCAGCAGAGGGCGCTTTAAGCTCTCAGCTCCTTCATCATGGCTGCAGTTTAACATCAGCGTGTTTCTCTTCCAGCTGATCGTCTCATGGCGTCTCTCACACTGGTGGACAGGAGAGTCATTCTGATCGGTCTGTCTGGAGGAGGGCGGAGCTCAGCAGGAAACACCATCCTGGGATCGGAGCGGTTCCCGACAGGATGTGGGTTTGAACCGGTCCCAGCTGAGGTGGTCTCTGGGTCAGCAGCAGTGGAGGGCTGTTGGATCACCGTGGTCGACACTCCAGGATTCACAGCCAGAGACTCGGATGAAGATCAGCTGGAAAAACGACTCGGGATGATTAGAGAACAGTCTAATCCAGGACCTCACGCTGTGGTGTTCGTGGTCAGGATAGGCAGGATGTCCAGGGAAGACTCTGCGCTCCTCACCGCTCTCAGAAAGATGTTTTATGATCATCCTAGTAACTTCTCCATGGTGCTCTTCACCCACGGAGACGAGCTGAGAGGTCGGTCCATCGATCAGATGATCCAGTCTAACAGCTGTGTGTCTGAACTGGTCTCTGTGAGTCGTGGCAGATTCTGTGTGTTTGACAATAATCAGAAAGGAAACAGAGAGCAGGTCAGAGAGTTCCTCCGTCATGTAGAGAACATCATCTCAGAGAACAGAGGAGAACACTTGGACCTACGTATACGGTCTGCGGGAATGAACTGGCTGAGTGAGGAAAGGGAGGAAATGGAGAGAAGGCACTGGGACATGCACATGGACATGCACATGCACAGGCACTGGGACATGCACATGCACAGGCCCTGGTACATGCACAGGTACTGGGACATGGACAGGCACTGGTACATGGACAGGCACTGGTACATGGACATGGACATGATGCACAGTCCCAGAACGACTGTACAGATCTGCTGTGGGTGTTTTTGCAGCACAATCAGCCGTCTGGACAAACTCTTCAGAGAGCTGAATGTCTGACTGTGATTGGTGGATGTTGGAGGCGTCTGAGGAAATAAAAACCTGACTGGACTTGGTCTGCTTCCTGTTCAGGATCAGCAGTTTTCTGAAACACGATTGGCCCTCTGGACTGTAACTTTTACTCCAGTACTGTTTCATAGTACTTGTACTTTGTGTAAAACAAACATAAATACTTCAAACACTTTCCATCTGAATTGTTTGCATTAACATCAGCTGACACATTAAAGTACAGAGACATGAATGAATCAACACGGTTATTGCCATGGTAACAGGTGTGTATCAGGCTCACATCAGTGATTTAATTTCTCCCTCACTGTGAAGGATCGTCCACCGTCAGCAAATTCAATCTAACTTTATTTAAAAAGCTTCTGTCCTGAAACAAACACGGTCACTGTGATGGGGTTTGTTTGTGACGCTTCCTCTCGTCATTAGTTTCTCTGGTTATTGATCTGCAGCACAGGCTGTTAGCATGTAGCTCATCACAAACAAGAAGAAACCTGATCAGTGATCAATGCCATCCGACCAGCAGGAAGTGATGTAGAGGTGAGTCGCTCTGATCCTGCAGTGGCTGACCAGCTGATCACCACAGAAGAAGAGTGAGGAGGAGGAGGAGCTAAAGCTCTTAGCTCAGGCACAGCTAGCCCGCTAACATACCTGTGTGTGGTGTTAAAGGTCACACAGAGAGCAGTTTAAGCACATCAACCACACACCTGTACTTACGATGCAGGTGGAAAAGATTAAATAATGTTTTATCATTTTCTCCTTATTGGTGCAGATAAAATAACAAAGACGCTCACACTGTCCTGCCCTGTTCACACCTGTTTGTACGAGTTTGTGAGGAATCAGGAATTGTATGAATACTTTTTGTCCTCTGTTGCTTAATTTCTGACAGTATGTTAAAAAAAGACATTTGACAGATGTTAGAGCTGCTCCTTTATCTCATGGACTAAAGTCACAGAGAATCTGATAAATCTGTAAAGAAAGAAAAAAACAATAACAGCTTCATGGATGAAAAATATCCCAGGATAAAGGAGTGGAAAAAATTACCACAGGACTACAAAACGGACAGATTTCTGTTTGAATGGTCACCAGTGATAAAAACAATGTTCTGGATTTAACAGGAAGCCAAAACAGGAGAAATCTGCTCTCTCTTTCTAGTCCCTGTCAGGACTCTTGCTGCAGCATTTTGGATTAGCTGAAGGCTTTTCAGGGAGTTTTTAGGACTTGCTGATAATAATGAATTACAGTCGTCCAGCCTGGAAGTAATAAATGCATGAACTAGTTTTTCAGCATCACTCTGAGACAGGATATTTCTAATTTTAGAGATGTTGCACAAATGGAAGAAAGCAGTCTTACATATTTGTTTAATATGTGCGTTGAAGGACATGTCCTGGTCAACAATGACTCCAAGGTTCCTCACAGTGTTACTGGAGGCCAAGGTAATGCCATCCAGAGGAAGAATCTGGTTAGATACCATATTTCTAAGATTTTCAGGGCCGAGTACAATAACCTCAGTTTGATCTGAATTAAGAAGCAGAAAGTTAGCGGCCATCCAGGTCTTTATGTCTTTAAGACATTCCTGCAGTTTAACTCATTGGTGTGTGTTATCTGGCTTCATGGACAGATAGAGCTGGTTTCAGTTCACTTTGTCACAGGAGACTTTCCACAGACACACAGAGAGAAACTCAAATGACAGCAGAAACGTGTGTGTGTGTTGTCAGGTCATGGATCCAGATCTCACCATCGTCCTCCTCGGTAGAACCAGAGTGGGTAAAAGTGCTTCAGCGAACACTATTTTAGGACGAGCAGCGTTCGAGTCAAAGACTTCCTTCAAAGCGGTGACGACAGGAATCAGCGAGGAAACGGGACGAGTGTTTGGGAAACTGATCCGAGTGGTGGACACGCCGGGAGTTTTAGGGTTGGAGTATCAGCTGAGAAAGCTCTGTGGGGACGTCCTCAGGTCCTCCGGACCTCACCTGTTCCTGCTGGTGCTGAGCGTCGGTCGATGGGGTTTATATCAGAAAAGCTGTAAAATAATAAAATCCTGTGAAAGTTCCTAAATGTTTGGCCTCATTTACATTTTCCAAAGATGTCCAGTGGGCCGGGTGGGGGTCTTTGACAAGCCAGTTGTGGCCCCCAGGCCTGATGTTGGACACCCCTGTGCAGACCAAAGATCACTCAGTGCTGAGAGCTCCATCAGCAGGAAGCTCTGACATCAGCTCTCACAATAAAAAACATTATTCTGACGGATTCTTTTTCATGTTCGTACACATTATCATGTTATTACAATATTCATATTGTAATAACGTGATAATGTGTACGAACATGAAATCATATGTTAGAACGATAAAGGCTTCATGTTATAACGTGATACAGCTCTATGCTTCTGTAACATTTCACTTACTAACACTTTTGTTTTTACGACTCAAGCTTCATGGAGTTCATGTTACTGTTCTGAGTGTAAGTGCAGCTACTCACCAGCAGGTGGAGCCACTGCTTCAGACAAACTTGAATATTGTTGTTTAAAAAGTAATAAACACTATTTCAGGGAGCACTTTGATGAGGTTAATAACTAAAAAACCATGCAGCGCTTGTGACATTTGCATTTCTTCAACCAATCAAAATCTTTCATCAATATAAAAATGCCTCACAGACCCAAACAAAGTCAGGTCCCTGATCCGCACAGGTTCAGGTTTTTGGGGTCCTCACAAGGATAGAAGAACAAGTTCATGTGTGTGTGTCTGTGTGGGTCAGCTGTTGTCCCGTACTGTTGGTGTGAAACCAGATCCAGGACCTTCAGAAAGCTCGGAGGGGAAGGACCGTGCTGCAGTCAGAGGGAGGAGATAATGACGGAGTGGAGGAGTGTCTGTCCGAGGCTCAGTCTGCTCAGCAGTTAGTCTCAGTGTGTCTGCCTCACAGAGAGCCTCACTGTCAGCATGGAGGAGCGTCGCTGTGGATTATTGATCATCACCTTTCTGCTGCACGTCCACTGTTTGCACTCAGTTTACATCACCCAGAGCACAGGTGAGACTCTCCTCTAATACTTCTCATGCTGCAATACTCACATTGCAGGACTGTTGATTCTATCTGCACACCAGTTACACAGCAGCTGCACTGATGCAGTAACACTCCTGCTCTTCTTCTGTGGTGGTTTCCATTCAGTGCTCTGCGTGCTGACCTTTGAACTGTGCAGTCAAGGTCAAAGTCAAAAAGTCCATCAGCACACTGACCAATCACAGAGCGGCTCTCGGCGTGAGGCCCCTCCTCTGCACGTTTTCCCAGTAAATCTCAGTGTTTACGTGTTTCAGACGTTTGGGGAATGTGAGCCATCCAGATCATATTTCATCAAATCCTCACTGTGTGTGTGTTTGTTGCTACACGAGGACCGAGCCTTTACACATCACAGTGGGGACATTTCTACAAATTGGGGACCTTCACATGCAGTGAGGTTCAGGAGTGAAGTGTTATTTGAGTCCTCATGAGGACACTCAGTGTGTGTGTGTGTGTGTGTGTGTGTGACCTCCATGACCTCAGACAGAGCCCACTCATCCTTCCTGTTCATCAGTGTCGGTACAGCTCACAGACAAACAAAGGTTCGTCTTTCTATACGTGTGAGGACCCTCGTCCTGCTCTCTAATCTCCACCAGGACAGAGACGTCCTCACAGAGCTGCTCTCAGAGTAAGACTGTGTCCAGCCTGAGCTGATGTAATCCTGTAGAAACTGTCCTGTGTGGGAGGATCAGAGGTTTTAGTGTTTATTTGTTTATTATAACATCTGGATGAAACAGCTGGAGTCATGTTATAAATGATTAGTAATGTCTTTGAAGTAAAACACAGAAACCACAGTCAGCTTTGTACCTGCCCACTGGTTTCATGATCATGTTATTAAAAATATATTTTATTTAAAATGTCTTTGTCTGAATATGTTAAAGACGTGGCCGTGTAAAAAGAAAACACAGCACAGCAGTGTTTCAGGTCATAAACTCATCTACACGCTCTGTGAGAGGCGTCCAGTCAGAGTCCAACCACAGGATGCTCTCAGTCTCTGGCTCCACCTCCTCATATGCGCTGTTGGTACAGTGACCTCACAGGAGCCATGTTATTGGTCACATGATGTCATTATAAAGGCAACAGCATAAACACGTCTAGAGGCCCAGCTCAGGTGAAGCTAGAAGACCACCTGTCAGAGGCCACGGCCCCAATAATGCAACCATTAAGCCTTAATCAAATCTAAACAGGTTTGAAGTATCACTAGAGACTCTAAACATGTTTATTTTAACAAGGGAGTCTATGGGACTGACTCAGTGCTGCTCCTGCTGGACGTCAGAGGAACTGCGGGTGTGCGGTTCAGGTGTTGTCGGTCTGAATGTTCAACAGTAACGTGTTTGTTTAAATAACTGAAGGTTTTATTGTCTTCAGTCCTGAAACAGACGCTGCAGGAGTGACTGACTCTTCTTCTTCTTCTGCAGATTCTCTCCATCAGGTTCTGTCGGAGTTCGCCATCATTCGTCCAATCAGGACAGACTCAGAGGGGCGCTTCCTGTCAGGTTCCATCTCAGCTTGCCAGCTACATCGCAGGAAAAGACACGCCCCCTCATCAGAGGACACACCCACCGACTTTAATGACAGACATATGGACACACCCTTTTCACAACAGGCTCCGCCCAGTCACGGTTGGTGGGGGCAGAGTCACATGACAGAGGAGGCGGAGCTTTTCTATAACGTGACTGCCTTCGGGCAGGAACTGCACCTACACCTGCATCCCAACTCTCGCCTCGTCGCCCCCACCGCCACCATGGAGTGGGAGGAGTCAGGACAGCACCACTCTCAGCCAATAGAAGACACCGGCTGCTTCTACACGGGAACTGTGTCCAACATGGAGGGTACGTCAGTCGCCATCAGCAACTGTGATGGACTGGTATGTATCACATGACCCAATCGTCTTACAGCTGTTTGATCAGAGCAAAGGTTCCCAATCTCCAGGTCGTGGACCAATCCTGGGTCATGTGAACTTAGTCACAGGGTCCCATGTAATCAGTGCCTGAAGTTCCTGTGAAGAAACTCTAACACGGTTCCTGCACTGTGACTTAAGTGAGCGGTAGTGTCAGAGCTGCGGGAGGGTCCACAGGTCACTGAGCATCCTCAGCTGACCTGCCAACACCATCACCAGGGTGGAGTTAACGGCGTGACCTCCACCCTGACGAGTTCAGAGGAGATGGGACTCTGGACGTCCTCCTCGTGTCTCCGAGGAGCTGAAACAAAGTCAATGATCGGCTCGTTCAGTGATCACATTCACAGATGTTTCTCCTGACACCATCCTTCAGCTCTCTGCGGGTTTGTTGTTTTAGCTAACATTTAGCTAACGTTTAGCTAACGTTTAGCTAACGTTTAGCTAACATTTAGCTATCGCCTGGTCGTTATGCCGTAGAGAATCATCAGCACAGCAGGCTGCAGACATGCAGGTGGTTCTTTCTACAGCTCACTGTAAAGAAACAGATTTAATTATCCCGCAGAAACTCACTTCAGCACCAGGGACAGGAAGAAAAGAAATAGAAAATAATAGAAAAAGTAAATGAGTGAATAGCTTCAGCAGTGTATCCAACAGCTTCTTAGGTGTGTTCTTTCTACAGCTCTTTGCTTCTTGCAGTAAAGGTTTGAACGTGTTTGTGGCGTTCTGTTGTGCGGACAGCGCTCGCCTCACCGTCACCGCTCTCTGAGCCAGACGCTCACGTCCTGTTCATCCTCTGATGCTGACGGTGAGCTGAGCCAGGCGTGTCTGCAGTCATGGACTGCTGTCACTAAAGTGCTCTGTGACTCAGGCTTTCATGAATAAATATCACACGATTGTTAAACAGTGATGAGACTCGTCAGCGTGGCGATGGAGCAGTGCTTCAGGTGTTGTAGCTACAAGCACACTAAAGCCCGCCCACAGGAACGTCTGCAGGACTTTAATGAGCAAATCAGGCGACCGTCTCAGGTTTCAGTCCAAACATAAACATCTGTCACTAACCTGAGACATCACATGAGCCAAAGCATCAGGCGTTTCCTGGGTGACATCAACCAGTGACTCACCTGAGTCACCAAACAGGCTTCTGTGATCCCACCTGTCAGGTGACTCGAGACATGGACAGGTAAAACACAGACTTTGGTTTCAAAGTGACAAAGACTGTGAGGAGGAAACATATCAGCCCCAGAGGAACGTGTCCCCGAGTCAGGCAGGAGAGTTTTATCTCTTTTATCCTCTCTGAGACGATTTAAGGATGTAACGACATCATCATCATCGTCATCATCGTCGTTGTCCTGAGCGAGGAAGCTGCAGCTGCTGATGGATGCAGATGTTTCCACAGCTGTCGATGTGTGTGGAGCCTCCTGATTTTCCACATATTGCAGCTGAAAGCTTCAGTCTGAGGCAGGAGGAGCGTCTGATCCAAACATCTACAAAAAAAGATTTTAAACAATAAAAGTCACGAATGTGGCTCACAAAACTTTCAAAATAAAAGCTTTTAAGTTCAGCAGGGAGTCAGACAGAAACAGAGAGGACGCTGTAAAACGTGGCGCGCTGAGACCTTCGCTTCGTACAGCGTGGGCCGAGCTGCTGAGTGAAGCCAGATGTGGAGGACAGATGTGAGGCGTAGGAGGAGGAATGAGGAAGCTGCAGGGAACAAACTGCAGACTCTCAGAGGTGGACACAATAACAGGAACACCTCAGCTCTGATGGAGTTTACTGCAGGAGCAGTGCATGATGGGGAAAGTCTTACTCAGTTTATGATTTTATATTTCCAGCTCCAGCATGTTTACTGCTGACTCAGAGCACGACTGAGGCTTTAGAGCTGACGCTTCTCACTCAGAGCTGCTAACGATGATGGATCCACAGACCCACAGACCCACAGATGCACCCTGCTAAACATTGGATGTCTGATAGACGTGCAGATCAGACCTTTTGGGTGCTGTTAATAACCCCTTGAAGTGCTTTCCTCTGAGCCTATCCCAGCTGTCATAGGGCGAGAGGCGGGGTACACCCTGGACAGGTCTCCAGTCTTTCGCAGGGCCAACACAGAGAGACAGACAACCATTCGCGCCCACATTCACACCTATGGGCAATTTGGATTAATCAATTAACCTATCCCCACTAACTGCATGTCTTTAGATGGTGGGAGGAAGCCGGAGTACCCGGAGAGAACCCACGCAAACACGGGGAGAACACGCAAACTCCACACAGAAAGACCTGATGGTGGAACTGAACTCAGGACCTTCTTGCTGTGCAGCAACAGTGCTAACCACCGTGCTGCCCCTGAAACTGTGTCACTTACTGAAATGTGCTGAAATATTAAAAATGTTTAAATCCTTGTTGAATGTTAAATATTAAAGGTTAAAGTATTCAGAAAATGTTGGAATTTCTTTTAAAAGGAGTACGATGTGTTTAATAAATGTAAACGAGTGTTTGCATTATATTTATCAGTGCTGTGTGGAGCAGGCAAACTCTGGACTCCAACCTCAGCTTTACTGCTGGAATCCAAGCAAAACAAAACTGGGAGACGGGAAAACCAAACAAACTGACAGAGAAAGAGAGACATCACAACACAGGACATAAAGACACACACGGGAACAACCACAGGAGGGAACACATCTGAACATGACGGACACCAGACATGGCACTATCAAAGTAAAACAGGAAGTACTGGGAGCACACACAGAGACACAGGCTGACCAAACCAGGAGCAGAGGGAGGAGAGAGGGTGAGGGGCGAGATAGGGCGAGGGAGACTGTGAAACAGAAAACTTGGCAACATGAAGACGAACCTGACGTAACTGGGGAAACGCTGAGGGAAGGGCAGAGACATGAACAGGACCAAAGACTAAGGAAACCACCTGAACTAGGAATAATGAAATAACTCCAGAGTGTAAAGTGAACTAGGAAATATAAACACAGAGAACATGATGATAAATAAACAAGAGTCCGAATCACCATAAACACAAACCCTGGGTCAGCGAGCTGGGAAACCTGACAATCTATCTTTATCCTGTTTTATTGTGAAAAGCTTTGTAAGAGGAAGTTTGCGGTGGTCTGTATGAACCGGACTATCTGCTCGGTCTTTGTTGATGCTCACATTTTGAAACTGTGACACATCCACAGAGCAGCTACTCACTGTTTTAGCTAAAGAGCCCACGCCATCTTGGAGACGTCCAATGATCTCTCTGTAGTCCTTCACACATGATGTTTCTCTACAGCAACAAGTCCTCCTCCCTCTGGAAACACAGGACTACAGAGCCTGCACACGTAGAAGCACGACGTCTACAACGAGTCTAAGTTTGTCGTTGAAAAGACATCCACCACGACCACATCTGGACTCTAAATAGGCCGCACACTGAGGTCATAGAGACGACGCTAGACGTCAAAAATAAGACGTCACCTGGCGTTACAAGAACACACCTTCAGTGGACCAAACCTGACGAATAAAAGACGTGACTGTGCAGTGGGACAGACCCACGGAGTCTTTATCTGATGGACACGTTCTTGCTTTCACTGATAAGCACAGCTGTGAGCTCTGCTCTTCAGTTTTATCATCTGATTCCTCCAGATGTCTGTGAAGGTAGAGGATCATCAGGGGTCCTTTTGTCCCCCTTTGAGGGGGGGGGAAACTCCCACAGGGCTTAAATCTGGGACTCTCCACCATTTGACCCAAGAACTGAAGAAGCTTCTCGGATGAGAGGTGAAACGTCTTCAAGCAACTTAAAGAAGTCCAGACGCTTTTCTTTCCAAGCTCCTTTGAGTCCTCCAGATGTTCCTTCCTGGCACTTGTTGGCTCACCTGTTTCATTCCAGGTGTTTAATTGGTTTTACTGGTATCACCTGTTCCTCTTCAGGTGTTTCCTTTGGGCAAGGCAGTAATCTGACCCTCACTGTTCACTGCATCAGTCTCTGGAACAATGATACTGTAAAAATGCTGAATCACACTGAAGTATTGCTGACTGATGCTGTAATAATAATCCTTCAGACTGATTCATGCTGGCTCAGATTAACGCTCTCGTGTCTCCCAGGCAGGGATGATCCGCACCAGAGAGGAGGAGTTTTTCATCGAGCCGCTGGATCGATGGAGGCTGGGAGGAGCAGGAGGAGGAGAGGAAGAGGAGGAGGAGGAGGAGGGGCGGCGGCACATCATTTATCGCTCCTCGGCCGTGAAGAAGAACTCAGCTGTCAATCACACAGCTGATGACTTCGTCCAAGGTGAGACTCAGACTCAAACGCTGCATTTCAGATTAGCTGACGCTTAAAAGCGTTCCTCGCTTCATGCTCGCTCCTCTTCTGTAGAGCGAGCTCGATGCTGACGCACACCTGCTGTCGTTCTGTGGCAAAAACAAAACAAATAAAAACACTGTCCCGCAGAGAAACAGGCAAACACTCAGGTCTGTTTTCCTGCCACGCTCCCGTGTGATTAACACACAAACAGCCTGTTATGTGTTTGATGAAGTGACGTAAAATGAAGTCTGTTAAACCAAAAGTGTCATGATCCTGGGTTTTATAGTCAGTGTTTTCTGTTTGATGTTGTAGTTGTCAGGTTGGATCTTTGCCTGCGTATGTTTTGGTCTTGTTCGTTTTTCCTGGCCTCTGGTCTCTCCCATGCTTAGTCTGGTTTCTGTGTTATCTCTTGTGTGTAGTCAGTTTTGTCTCTATTGTTACTTTGGCCTGTCAAGTACATGTGTATCGGTGTGTTTGTCACTTCCTGTTTTATTTTGACAGGCACTTGTCCTGTGTGCATCATGTTCAATTAGATCAGACCTTCCCAAAGTGTGGGGCCCGCCCCCTAGGGGGGGCACAGAGCCATTGCAGGGGGGGCGCGGTATGAGAAGGGAAAAAAAAGAAAAAGCAAGGCTTGGACACTGCTAGCACGGCGCCTCCACAAACGCAAAGCAGGAGATGAAGCATCGCTGAATATGTTTCCAAACCAACTTCATTCCAAGCCAAAGATTAGAAAGTATGGTGAAGCAAATCTTCCCTTTGGTTTCACCTGCACGAGTGCCGAGGTAGGTCTCCCTGCAGGATTGGTTTTCCCTTCTTCGGGAGCAGCGCTGGGCTCTCCAAATCACGGACAAACAGGATCCTATATTCTTGATTTTTAGTTCACAAACACTTGTTGTAATGACTAACTACTCCTGACATTTTGGAGATGTTAGCTCTTTATACAGTAAAGTTACAGCGGGATACAAATAACATCAGGCTGATCCTGCCACGATTTGTTCCCCTGTCTAAATCACAGACAAACAGGATCCCACAGCTGTTTATGTTTTTAAACCCATTTTGCACAGAGAGGCATTTTTTGAAAAATGTATTGACAGCAATGTTGAATATTATTACACAGGACAAAACAACTACATGTAAAATAATCACATCTCTGCCTTTGTAAATGGAGGGACAGTAACTGCGTGTAAAACCTGCAGATAGAAACAAAATAGAAAACAAAATAAGATAGAGACAGAATCTGCAATTCATCTCATGTAAACAATAACGTGGCCCCAGCGTGACGTGAAAAAAGGCACATACCTTTTGCGTGACGAACTCTGTATTTCTCGTCCACACGTAAACACAAAGAAGGAGTTTTAAAAAATCTGGGGGGGGGGGGGCAACATTTTTCTTGTAAAACAAAGGGGGGCTAGCAACAAAGTTTGGGAACCACTGAGTTAGATGATGTCGGGCTGTGTTCCCGGGGTTTCCTCTCTGCTCTCTCAGGTTAGGTTTCTTGTGTCTTTCTTGGTTTTTGTAATCAGGAATTCAGTAATGAAGCTTCGTTTGAGTTTAGTTTTACCTGAGAGTGAGTGACACACATGACGCTGCCGAGCTTGTTCTGACAATGTGAGCACGAAGTGGTCAGAAAAACAGCTACTCAAGTAAAGATAGTGGTTGTTGATCAATGGTTGTTGATCGGTGGTTGTTGATCAATGGTTGTTGATCAATGGTTGTTGATCGGTGGTTGTTGATCAATGGTTGTTGATCAATGGTTGTTGATCGGTGGTTGTTGATCAATGGTTGTTGATCGGTGGTTGTTGATCAATGGTTGTTGATCAGTGGTTGTTGATCAATGGTTGTTGATCGGTGGTTGTTGATCAGTGGTTGTTGATCGGTGGTTGTTGATCAATGGTTGTTGATCAGTGGTTGTTGATCAATGGTTGTTGATCGGTGGTTGTTGATCAGTGGTTGTTGATCAGTGGTTGTTGATCAATGGTTGTTGATCAATGGTTGTTGATCAGTGGTTGTTGATCAATGGTTGTTGATCAATGGTTGTTGATCAGTGGTTGTTGATCAATGGTTGTTGATCGGTGGTTGTTGATCAGTGGTTGTTGATCAATGGTTGTTGATCGGTGGTTGTTGATCAGTGGTTGTTGATCAATGGTTGTTGATCAGTGGTTGTTGATCAATGGTTGTTGATCGGTGGTTGTTGATCAGTGGTTGTTGATCAATGGTTGTTGATCAATGGTTGTTGATCAGTGGTTGTTGATCAATGGTTGTTGATCGGTGGTTGTTGATCAGTGGTTGTTGATCAATGGTTGTTGATCGGTGGTTGTTGATCAGTGGTTGTTGATCAATGGTTGTTGATCGGTGGTTGTTGATCAATGGTTGTTGATCGGTGGTTGTTGATCAATGGTTGTTGATCAGTGGTTGTTGATCGATGGTCATGAGAATTTGCATAATTATGAAGCTGGTTTCAGTCATTATGCAAATGTGCTGTTTATGAGGCTGGAGACCTGCAGTCAGCTGAGACTGAACGAGTCACCTGATGATGACGAAACGTTTTCTCCCACTGAAAACATCCAGATGAACAGAATCAACTTTTGGAGCTTCACTTACCTGGATGACTGAGTGTGCATCGAGATGGCACGTGCTGAGTTCAGGTACATATGAGTACCTGGAGGACTGAGAGGTCTCCGACTGCTGTTAGGTCACATGTCTGGGGACGGGGACTCTAAGCTGAGTTTGTTGGTGTAGATCTGCTTGTTTACCTGCAGGAGACCAGGTGAGTGTTTCACCTGTGAGCTCTGAGTGTTTCTAACTTCATGCTTTAAATAAACACGATGAACAAAACATGAAACCACCAGAGAAACAACCCACAGGCTGCGAGCATCGTGAAGCCTGAGGTGAGTTCTGAAGCACTCGTGCGAAACTGGACTTATCGTCACAGCGCTCTGTGTTTGGGAATGCTGTGAGTAACTGCGGGAAATTTAATGGAAAAATCCCAAATCCCTGGACTCTGTCCAGTTTCCAAAGGAAACCTCCAGCCCTGAAGTGCAGGCTGTGAGGAAT